>NC_087221.1:11083706-11088706 GCF_015104395.2 Macrobrachium nipponense | reverse complement strand
CTTTATTTGTATTACAACAACCAACAGGTTTTGTAGTTAGGTATCATCTCTCTCTCTCTCTTATTATTTCCTTTTATTTGCATTACAGCAACAAACAGTTTTTGTAGTTTATATATATATATATATATATATATATATATATATATATATATATATATATTGTATGCGTATTTCAGTCCAAAGTGCAGTTTACTTAACTAGAATTGAATACCTTGCTTCTCGCCTTTTTACTGTTTTGTTCCTTCTACATGACCCTCATGATATTTACTATGCAGATGGTACATTTGATAACACCTTAACTTAGAAAAAAGCCAAAAGATCAATGGCGCCACGGAACAGACGCAAACAAGGGTTGCGAGCAATGGAAGGCTCAGGGGATGACTTCCCAAGAAACACGCGCGAAACTGGTCTCCTACATGAGAATTTTTCAGAAGAGACATTCCACTCTATCAGGATTACCTGAGATCGAATGAACTCCACTGTAATAGTTACAACTTCCACGGAAAATATACATGGGAAAACTGACATGATAGAAAAGCGCAGATTATCCTAATTCACCAAAAAAGTGGTATTTCAGTCTTATTAAACTCCGAACCACAATCAGCTCCAGCGTTGTTGCTTGACAGTCCATGAAGCATTACGAAATCGAATAAAATGAAAGAATTAAACAATTGTTTTAATATGACTCATAACTTTGAACCTAGATACCGATGCCGAGTCATTACATATGATCCAAATGGCTAAGCATAAATCCTGATATCACCCAAGCAAATTCCCGAAGGCAAGAAATAGGATCATCAAACGAGGCAACTAACCAGGGATGTGTGTCTCTAATTATGAAAACATCAAGAAAAGTAATTTTGTTTTCTGTTTCTTGATGTTTTAATAACTAGAGACACGACGGAATACCAATTCACCATATACAGAAAACCAACATTCTCACTTTCATACATTCACTACTTTAGTTATCATGACATTTCTATCAAGATAGGCGTAGCCAGTAACCTATTCTTAAGAGCCTTATGAATTTGTTCCACACATTTCCTATAAAAGGTATTTGACCTAATTCTTAAGCAGTTTTCGTCTTTAAGGTATACTGACCCTATAGTAATTGAGAAAGCGATTCATAAAGCAAATATAATTTTCTACTGATCCCCCTCAAGACAAGAGCAGAGAGACACCCAACAATAAAATAAAAATCCCCCACCTGGACAGAATTAAGACAGTGACCCAGACCCTAGGAAATTCTAACCCTTTTGAATTTACCTACCCAAATACTCTAGCCAAATCCCTGATAAATGTCCAACAATAGACAATCCCCAAAGACACAGGAGTATACGAAATCCAATGCCTGGACTGTGACCAATCTTCCATCGGTTTTACGGGAAAATCGCTTCCCCAGAGATTAATACAACATAAATGGTTAGTTAGATATGGACAACAGAGCTCAGCTATTTTCAACCTTATAAAAAAGAATAATCACAGAATAAACTAGAATTTGTCACGTATAATTTTTAGCAGCAAATGTCGGTACAAAAGCCTATCATAGTCAGCCTTGGTTAAATAAAGACAGGTAATGAACAGCTAAAAGGGCGCCTGGGATTCTGATATCATAGATAAAATCTTCCTTCAACCAACGCTTAAGAAGTTTATATAGGAATTATAAGCTGGGTTCACCTAGTAAAACGTGCTGTGGATGCAGCTCTTGGTATAAATACTGTTTTTTCCTTAACTTTTCTCATTCATTGCCTATCTGAAGACAGAGGCAGCAGTCTCTGGAATATAGTACTTACTTTCTATATTCTGACATTTTCACAAGCTCCTTTTATTACATAGAATTCCGTTGTAACAGAACATTTTTACCAGTCACATATATATATATATATGTGTGTGTGTGTATCCATGTTACATGTATGTGTATATATATATATATATATATATATATATATATATACATATATATATAGATAGATAGATAGATAGATAGATAGATAGATATATGCATATGTATATACATAATGTAATTTATACATGCATAGCAGCATATGTAGTAGATGTGATTTTGGATAAACGTACTGACTGTAAATGTCATAACATAGTCATTCATCCTACGTATAAATAATTATTTTCAACTGTATAGTCAATATTCTGTGACCAATAAAAATTACTTTAGTGTTTGACAAGTTTTTTTTTTTTTTTTTTTTTTTTTTTGTTTTTTTTTTTTTTTTTTTTTTTTTTTTTTTTTAACAATACCAAGCCGTACTTAGCAGGTCAAACATTAATCAACAAAGAATTCGAGTTGGTCAGACCTCAACATTGACCGACTCGAGTTGGTCAAATTTGCTTTTAACTACCAACCCCGCCCCCCTCTCCCCAATCAACCCGCCACTCCCACCCCCCAATCACATACCCTTGGAGCCATCCCTGCAACTAGCCAATAATAGTATGAACATCGTAAGACAGGACGACATAAATAATTGCAGTCGCACTAATGGACGGGAAAGCATGAATAATGTAAGGAACACTGATGCAGGAGGCAGGAAAACAAGGCGATGTGATCGCTGGCAACAAATAGAGTACCTCCTAGCGTTAAGCGTCCCCTCCACAGGAAGTAGATAAACACTGTACAACAGAAGGGACGGGAAACATTTACCGAACCTTTTCTTCATCATTAAAATGCTATGGGAATAGGATATTCCAAAAGTAATGATCGATTGAATTAAAACGTTATTTTTTCATATATCCTGATTTCATATACCGCCCTGAATTCTTTGAGACATGCTTAGTGCAAGAGAAAGAGTTTGCTTATCCCTCCCAAGTAATACTATTTTGGATGTACGCGAACACAGTCTTGTCTGCTTATGTATGTGTGCATACATACTGACGTACGTAGTATCTCCCGCTGCCTCAGTACGGCAGCGCCCTCGTGATCATGGACACCCATTTGCAGGAATGGTGAAGAAACGTAAAAAATAACAGATGAACCAACAGGCCCTTAACAAACTCCAAGCACACCAACACAAACCAGACGTCATTTTCCACCCTTCCAGTCACAGCCTCTTCACAAAGTAGATCTAAACATGTGGCCCCAATCCAATCAGCGACCGCGACAAAAACACACCCAATATCCCTTCAGATTTCGAGCAAGTTGGCCAATATAATCATCAGTTTGAAGTTCTTGCTACAAAGCGGCGCCTCTGAAACTTAAACCGGCGTTGGTTGCTCCTTGTCAACACGAGGCTTCAGTTCAGCAATATGTGAGATTCTGCAAAGCCGGATCGGGGATTTGATTCGCGGCTAAAGGTGCCAAAGGTTTTCCTTCGTTCTTCCTCACTATCTCCTTCATGAATTGGGAAGGGGAAGTCTGCACTTGTAATAATGACCTGTTGTAATGTAAGTGACTTGTGGGGGAAAGTTGTTATATATACATACTCAGGCACACAAGCATGGATATACATAAACCGTATATGCAAGCCATATTCACACTAATATCGTAACGATATCCAAACACACATATATATGTATATATAATTATGTGTGTGTGTGTGCGCGCGCGCGTGTGAGCATGTGTGTGCATGGTGTTAGTCAAACGTCATGGGTTGCAGAGATGGAGGAAAACGGTATAGAGTTAGTTACCTAATCGCCAGAGAATTCGTGAACACCGGCAGCTTAAAGCCTTCTTTTTTTTCTTTTTTTTTATCGTTAAGCATTTCCCTGTAATACCAAGTACTGTAATGTCCCTATAGTTCTTCCAGTCGCTTGTATCAGTATCATCTCTGTATCAGAAGAACAATAATGTCTGACTCATTTTTTAGCAGATTTATCTTCACCAAATATACAATACAAGCGCTGGTCAGCCACTGCTTCACCGCAGCATATCATCTGTATTCCCACTAACTACTTGGCATTCCATCCTTCAACATGTACAGACATCACACGTATACAGATCATACAGACAATATATATATATATATATATATGTGTGTGTGTGTGTGTGTGTGTGTGTGTGTGTGTAAATACATCAACGATCTTATAATAACAAATAGAATCTCTGTTATGTTCCTGAGACTGGCCATCATATACTTCCCCTCTGGCAGAAAGTTAATGCTTGAATGACATTAATGAACTCTACGTACGAGTGTCGTCTAGCTTAACATGAACGCGTGGAGCGGTGTCTTTGTTTAATTTTACCCACTTTATTTCTTCTTAATAAATACTACGTTTATTGTGCATTCATGTTCTACCCATATCAACATGCCTTGCTTCACTTCCCAAAAAGACACGAAAAAATAGTTTTGGGTATTAAGATCTAGACGAGTCACCAATTTTTCCCAGGCGCACATTTCGTGACATGATTGTTTGCAATTTATTCAGGTGTCTGAAAGTATTTGTTAGTATCTAATATTCTTCATTGTGTTTTTCTGTGCATCATAACTTTTACTTAGAATTATTTTTTCTTATAACAGAAGAAGATGACACATCAAATTTACTTAATGTTCCAACATTATTTGACATATTTGCTGGCACTCTACATGCACGTTACACATAACCACTGCTGATTGGTGTTCAAGTGAAGCCATCACAACGCGAGGTCTAGCTGTTTCACTGCTCGCCAGGGACGGTTTCTTGGGAAGCTGAAAGCGGTTACTTGCAGAGCTTTTCATTTGTAAGATCTTCGATATACATACATACAAACACAAACACAAATACACACAAACACATGAATATATATATATATATATATATATATATATATATATATATATATATATATATATAATACACGTATATGTATGTGTGTGTTTCGTGTGCATTCATTTCCACAAATGTCCAGCCTCTTGTCTCGCAGTTCTCATTCCGGCGCAGGTTTGAGTTTTCCAGCTCTTTTGGTGAACAAAGGAACCTAGCTAACGCTACAAATTAATATTCAAGCCATTGCCATCTCCCCTTAATCAAGACCTCTTCCGTCATTACCCATAAGTTATCATTTCCTGCTCTAT
>NC_087221.1:11068475-11083206 GCF_015104395.2 Macrobrachium nipponense | reverse complement strand
TTTCCTGCTCTATCTTAGCATCTTAAACATAATAATCTTCATCGCTCTTTTTGCTAATTTATACAATATATAAATATGCATACCTATCTATATGTGTATTATGTATGCGGGTATGTTCGTTTGGATTCCCATGGATAGAGAAGCAGGCATACATGGTACACAGAACAAACATGACTCTGAATCTGTGTTCAGCTGGTACATTTCCTGACCAATACACCGGTATCGTTTTTGCACACACCGGACACTTTTATAAATGCTTAAAAAGATCATGTTAACAGATAACGTCCCCATCAATCTGCCTCGAATTTTGCTATTTGTACATAACCAGCAGTGCTTTGATGCCCAGATTAAAAATGGAACGAAACATTATCGGTATAAATATCTTTACATATCTATAAAACCAATCAAATGCTAATAGAGATATGATTGCCTCCATGCGAATGCGTTTAATAGTCACAGCAAATTAATTCAGACCATTGTGATCCGTGAACAATCAGGCGCGTCTGTGCAAGCTCCGAAAACAAACGTTCTTTATACCATTCTGAGTACCAGTTAAATCATAATACTCATTACAAAATGTCAAGCCAATTTCAAAATAAAAAGCTAAATGGTCAAAATGTAAAGCCAATTTCAAAATACCTAGCCAAATTTTCAAAGCGTCAAATCAATTTCAAAATAGCAAACCAATTTTTCAAAATGTAAAGCCAATTTCAAAATACCTAGCCAAATTTTCAAAGCGTCAAAACAATTTCAAAATAACAAACCAAACTTTTCAAAATGTAAAGCCAATTTTATAATACCTAGCTAAATTTTCAAAGCGTCAAATCAATTTCAAATTAACAAACCAATTTTTCAAAATGTCAACCCAATTTCAAAATAACAAACCAACTTTTCAAAATGTCAACCCAATTTCAAAATAACAAACCAATTTTTCAAAATGTAAAGCCAATTTCAAAATAAACCAATTTTTCAAAATGTCAACCCAATTTCAAAATAAAAAAACAATTTTTCACAATGTCAACCAATTTCAAAATAACAAACCTACTTTTCAAAATGTCAACCCAATTTCAAAATAACAAACCAATTTTTCAAAATGTCAACCCAATTTCAAAATAACAAACCAATTTTTCAAAATGTCAACCCAATTTCAAAATAACAAACCAATTTTTCAAAATGTCAAGCCATTTTTCAGAACCGCTCTGTACCAGAGACCAACTCTTAACCATCTGAGCAACTCCAAAAGCTGGCACCACTGTTATCATCCCATAAGGTTAAGGAAATTCGACTAAAAAACTTTACTCTGGAACATTTTTCGTCCCTATTGCCCTTTAAAAAAAGGCATTTAACCATTCATTATCATCCTACTTATGGACAGTTATTCATTATTTCACTTTCCAAAGAGTAAATGTCACTTACAGCCCTGTTGAAAAGGAATTTTGGACCATTGTTTTTTTTCTAAAAGTATATGTATCTACTCAACAATCATTTTACTCTTTTAAAATGGTTATTTTCCATCTAACATTTATTTCGAAAGGGAAAATTTATTTTAATGAGGCATCGATCATTTGGTTTGTTCACAAGAACACTTATCCATTTAGCACTCCTAACGTGTATTTAACCACTCAATAATACTTTAAAAGATTATATTTTTTCTTATTTATTTCCCCACTTAAAGGCAAATTATTTGTTTTAGTGGACTCTTATTTGTCCGTTTAGGCCTCTTAAAAATAGGTACTAAACTACTCGGAACTCCTTACGGAGAATTCAAGTTCCTTTATACATCTGTACAGTATTCGTTTTTGACATTTTAGCATTTTAAGGATGACAAATGTCTACTGAATGACTCAAAAAAATTCTATGTGGGTGCAATGTCATTTAAAGAGGGTTTCATTCAAGTTAGCACCCTTTCAAAAGAAGGTTATGGGTACATCCACAGAGACTCCCCAAAATGTCAGACGACGATTATTGTATTTCCTAACCCCACACCAATTAACAATGCATCAGGGCCCAAGAAACTAAAGGCTACGGCTCACATTAATCAGTAATTACTGTACTTAACTTTCGCTGACAATACTTATCCCGTCAGTAACATTATAACGTTAGCTCATATTGCAACCTGCAGCGCTAAATAAGGAAGCGTGCAACGTTACCAGATCAATAGAGGACGATGCCAACAGCGTAGCCAACACTTTCTGCATGTTATCCGGCACTTATACGGTAATTGTGGAAAACGGATAAATTATAACGGCAATAATAATAATAATAATAATAATAATAATAATAATAATAATAATAATAATAATAATAATAACAGCAACAAAATAATGGTATTGACATAAGGAAACCCTTTAGAATACATGTAGTTCAAAGAGAAAAAAAAAAATTAACCAAATAATCAAGGCATAAGACTAACGGCAATATATACATTGAAATTAAATCAATTCAGAAGAATACGAGCTCACCCGATTCATAATGTAGCCTGTAATGCAAATGTGACGGATGTCACTGCGTTCTTGTCCTAACGATACTCAATGCTGTCTTCGAGGGACTCATTTTGACCCAATCCGCTAATCAGTCTTCCGAGAACTATTGCATGTTACTAAACACTCATCGCTTCATTTCACCAATCGAGAAACCAAGCGCTAAAACGGACATTTTCTCGAGCTGAATTAATAGACTGGCAGCATTTGTTGTTGTCCTGCAATATTATTGATATTGCTAAGACTACGGCTGTTTATTAATGTGAATCACCTGCACAGAATAGTAAGCAATGGGGGTCGCTGACTCAACACCAAATATTCCCTTTTGCTCATGGATACAAAACAAAGGACCTCCATAAAACTGCGGACAATTGCAATGAATACATGTTAAAAGAAATTGGCAAAACCACGTTCAAACACAAGGATCCAACTACACGAAACGCCGTTGACTTTTTATATGCAACGACATGAAACTACCGTATAAGGAATTAATAGTTGAAAAGCAGTTTAGTAAATACTAATATACATTGTTAGATAATTATTCATTATGCTACCAACAACAATGCTGACTGAAATATGAGAATCAGACTGCAAAACCAAGCACGGAACACTTTCAACCAATCAGTGCTTAAAACAGTGAAAAGAAGGAGTTGGAGTGGGTGGACTTCAAGATGGAAGGAAGATGGGGGAAAGGAGAGGAAAAGGTAAAAAGTCTAAAAGCTGGAGCAGCTGTGGAGCCAGGGACGCTGAAGACCTCCCTCAGCAATAACCACAAAGCGTCGAGTAAAATGAATGCCAATATTTCTCATAGACAACATAGTATGCGTATAATCTAGTGGAAGGATCCAAAAAGGCCTTCAGCTCGTTGAACGAGCATCACAGATGGAAATGGAGCCGAAAAATTTAAAACATTAAAATACAAAGGAATTACATTGAGATAAAATCCGTATTGGCAGTAATTAATTATCTGAATGAGCGTAGCGTTTATATACTCATATAAAAATGTTTTAATGAGTGTGCATGGGCATGAGGATTGGGCCGTCATTTCCGCTATTTTGCTGAAAATGGCACTGCCCCTCCAATATGACATATGCAGCGCTAATCATACTATTTGAGGGTGTACAGGAAGTGTAATAAATAAGGATTGCTTGAAGAGACGTATACAAGAAACGCTGTCAAAATTTTTAGCCGAAGCTGCATAGCAGGCAAAATTAAACAGCTGAATAGATTCAGTTCAGTTCAGGATATAAATATCTAAAACAGCTTCCAATTGTTCTTTCAACTAGTTTTCCAAATTCTCATTCCTCTCAGTATGGGTTAATTCGTCTAAACGACAGCCATGGTTTTGAATAGATCCTCCTTATAATATATTTCTATTCCATCAGACATGTCTAACTCCGTCTGTAGGTCCTTAATTAAGGGGATCACAGATGTTTCAAAAAATTTCGATACAACTTGAATGAGGATCATTTCCAAAGGAAAACTCAACTGCTTCCGACCAAGTTCAAGTCTGTCTGTCTGTCTGAATTCCTCCAGTGAAAAGGAGAGTAACTTTGCCTAAAAAATTAACGTGGTCAGTTCACTAGCAATAGACCAAAAGAGAGAAGCCTCCTATGCAATTAAGTTTGTCTACCTACACAGAAATAAAAAGAATAAAACAAGGCAAAAACATTATCGCAGTTCGGTTCCATAATTTCAGTATAATTATCATTTCTGATTAATGCATTTCAAATAGGGACTACATATCAACTCCGCCGAAACTTGAAATTCCAATAACCGACACACACGCACGCACACACACACAGACACACACATACATACATACACATACCTCCACTCTTTCAGTATGCAAAGTGCCACACGACGAAAGGATACCGCCATTACAGCATTCCCGAACCGATGATAAAGAGGAGAAAATTCCAGATCCAATCCAAAGGGATTTTGAGGCAAAATGACGAACGAGGCGCCGCTCAATCACTTAGGTGTCATTACCGTAATCACCCTGAGGTCTTTCACACTTGGTAGAGGATCAGCATTAAGCTTCACTTCTAATGGCAGGTTATCCCATTCATGGCGCTGATGACGAAGATGAAGTCCTCGTGGAACACAATGCCCTTCTAATGAGGTGCATGGCACCGGCAGAGCACCTCAAAAATCTTAATCTATTTTACGTGCACATGGATGCACCACGCGTGTATATGCGAAAAAATTTGTATGTGCATGCATGCATGCACATACACATACATACATACATACACACGCATATATATATATATATATATATATATATATATATATATATATATATTATATATATATATATATATATATATATATATATACGTATATTGTTTCTCTAATAAGACATGCCTCCTGAAAAAAACTCATTAGCACATTCATATTTTACCTTTTGATTCGTGGATAAACAACCTATACTGCCGTAGATTTCTACAACATAAAGAGCTTCGTACCTTTACAGAAAAAGAAAAAACAGCACCGCTGACATCTTCCTACTAACATTGTGCCATTCCTCTTTATAGTATGTGATACATACAGCATGCACTCTTGTGATTTCATGGACTGCAAGGTCATACTTTCCAAGAGCTCACTAACGCCATCTACCCAGCGCTCCTTACAGCCTCATCTATTCTCATTCTGTTTACACGATAATACCACCTCAACATATTCTCATCGATCCACTTCACCCAAGCTAACATTTTACCACTCTATAGATTCTCGCCGTTTTCATTTCTTCTTAAACCATGCGTGTAATATGCACAGTTCAATACCACAGTTTCAACCTTTTCCTCGCATTAGCATTCAAATCCACATTTCACTCCCATAAAGGAGATTCAACTCAGTAACCCATTCATAGATTCTCTCCTGGCTTCCAGAGACACTCCAACCTGCCCAGGCTTCTGCAAATACCCCTCTACCTTCCTGTATAGCTATTCTGTGACTGCTTTCTTCCAACCATCGTCTACTGTGTTTATCCCGATATGAATCCCACTCTTCCACATTCATAATGACAATTTCTAATTTCATGTATACTTGTATTGTAACTGAAACTTTATCCGTCCCGCTGAGCCTTCTCTCAACTCACATCTCGTGACAGTCGTGTGGTTAAAAGCGCTTCACTGTACATCCTGATTTCTTGGTCCCGTTGTTCGCGCCCATGCGCCGACGAATTTCTTATCAACTAAAAAATTCCCCTTCGGTTAATATATATGATAATATATTAATTCCAAGGTAGAGCGAATTATATATTAAAGGACATTTGTAGCTTTAAACATATATATATATATATATATATATATATATAGTATATATATATATCTATATATATATATATTCGTAATCTGGAGGAACGAATGAAAGGAGTCGACCAATTGCTTTCGTGTATTTTTCACACCTCGTCACGTGACCCTGAGGAGATGTGAAAAATACACGGAAGCGCTTGTTTTGGCGATAGATCGTCAATATATTATATATATATATATATATATATATATATATATATATTATATATATATATATGAGACACATACAGACAGATGAGTTCAGATAGCGTATGCAACATGATTAATAAAACACTGTTTGCCATTCGTTCAAAACAAGAAACGTTTGCATTCTTGTAACAAAGAAAACGCCTACTGCCATAACCCTTGCCAGCGGTATGACAGACATCCGGGTACTTGAATAAAATCGATTTTCCCAATTTCCTTTAAGCGGAAATAACGTTATAGCCCTCGCCCCCCCCCCCTCTCTCTCTCTCTCTCTCTCTCTCTCTCTCTCCTCTCTCTCTCTCTCTCTCTCTCTCTCTCTCAGTGAGGAAACTATACTTGACAGTTTTTAGCAAACTCAAGAGACGTGAAAAGAAATCTAAGCAGCAAGAAAATTGAGGAAATAAGATAAGAAATAATTAATTTAAAAGTTATAAGGGGTAAAGAACCAGTAAAAAATGCGCCGAAGAAAGTTCTGCATTTAAATTTTCTTAATACCATACACAAGGATATCACATTTTCCAATTCTCTTTAGTCACCGTCGTATTTAACCATGTTTTTCATACTGCACAACTTACTATGAGGATTAACATAAAAGATTAGACGCTCTAACATTTCACGCTAAATCCTCTTAGTACCTCACTTCACACGATTCGTACCACGCCTCCGAGACGTCCCTGTTCACATTTCAATAAGAAGCTACTTTAAGAAAATTCAGGGATTTAAACCCTTCAATTTCACAGGGAATTAAACTAAACATAAGGTTTAAACCCATTCAATTACCCAGGCTATGTAAACTATAAAATGATTAAAATCATTCTTTTTCACAAGCTTATCAGAGGATTAAATGTATTCAATTTCGCAAGCTATTTATTCAATAGAACCTTAGATTTCCCACTGGCTCGACTATCCCAACCATCCCTATTCTTGAGGCTAGTTTAAGTTTTTATTACTGAACATTTTTCGCAGTGCTCTCAAATTCCTTCAGTCTACAATCATTCCACATAATTCTATTCATTGTTTACATTTCATAAACATTAGTTTATTGAGTACTCGCGCCTATATGTATATTTGAAAGTTAATATACATTTCAGTACGACTTCCTTTTTAATCATCACCGTTTCACAAACAGCTGATGAACCTTTACCCTTTTTGAGCTTCTTTTGTATTTTCGTTTCATGTTTTTTCATTCAGACTTTTTTACCTTTCGTTTTCCAATCTGTCATTTTAACTGAAAACCTTCCACCTTCCATTCCAACTCTGGTTCTTGGCTTCTTATGAAGATTTCCTTCATCCTCAAAACTCGCTTCTTGATCTTTACCTTTCCAAGGAACCGTTCAATTTCCAAAGGTCACCTTCACTTATAATTAAAATCCTTTTCATCTTCAAATTTATTTCTTGGTTAGTATATACATAAAGAATCTTTCCATCTTCAAACGTCATTTATTGACCTTTACACTTCCTTCAGACCAATATAATCTTCAAAAGTCATTTACTGATCTTCAGTTTTAATAAGAACCCCTTCAGTCGCTCCATTCCACTTGCAGATCTTTACACTTCATCAAACAACCATTAGATTAGACGCGATCTTCAATCATCTCGCGACCCTCGCCTTTTGCCTGACCTTCAAAAATCTTCTGAAAGATCCAGACGTTCGCTTTAAAATGCCTCGTTACTGATCCCTCTCAGAACTTCCTTCTTATTTTCCATTAAGTCACACGAAAAAAAAAAATATTTTTAAAGTAAATGAACTTCCTTTGGCATTTTCCACTCGCTATTCCCTGCCCCGCCCTTACCCTACCCTGACACCTGTCCCTCTCCTCTATCTCCGGTCTCTCCAACTCGACCCGATCAGCAGTTTTGCCCTTCCAGGAATCCTGCGGCTTCAAAGGAATCCAACCAGGATTCATTTACGGTGGAATCAGAGTCGTGCGCTTAATTAAACGCCTTTCCTTGTAACATTTTGGAAGCTTCGGACAGAGTTTACGATATCTTTATGGCTCCTCTTCGCACCAGCTATGCACACTTTTCTGCCTTGATGATGTCTGTGCGATTCACACACACACACACACGACACACCACACACATACCATACACACACACCTCTACATATATATATATATATATATATATATATATATATATATATATATTTATATATATATATATATATATAATTTATATAAATATATTTAATATAAAGTTATATACTACTATATATATACACATTTTACATATACATATATAATATATTATATATATATATGATATAAATATATATATATATATATATATATATATATATATATACATAAGTGTGTGTTTGTGTTGCGTGTGTGAAAAGCACAGACATCAGCAATGACACTTGTAAACATTAAACGACTGCAACTCAGTTGGTACCACATCCTTAAACCTGAAGAATTTGTGTAGTGTAGATTTTGGCTCTAATATCACTCGGATGTTTCATTGGGAGTGGAATTCGCTTAATAGCTTTGATAACTCTACCTTTAGATGAAACGTCTTATATCCAACAAACCTTTAGAAGTAGGTAACCGCTCTGTTGACGGTGACTGTTATTGGATTTTGTAAGTAACAGTTGTTGAAGCTCCTTCTCTTGATGCGTACTCGTCAATTTGTATTAAAGATGTTGATTAATTTCATAAGCACTTCGTTTATTAAATGAAACTCTAAATCCACACAAACATCATTTGAACATCTATTAAAAGCTCTTGAGTTTCAGGTCGTGACCAGATTTCTCTTGAACTGAATAGATGTGAATGAGGATATTTTGGTGGTCAAACCCGTAAAAATTGGTTTCCGATACACAGAGGTCATACGACTATGTGCATTATGGATGGTGAAATGCTGTGCTTTTAGGTTTTAAGAATCTGTTTACTCTTTTAATTTCTACTCGTTTTTATAACAAACATTTTCTATTTGTATCTACATTTTTAATACTTTTCCGCATATTTATTTTTATTTTTATTTTTATTTACTGAATATACTGATATTTTACTTTATATATATAATATATTATATATATATATATAAAATTATAAAATTAATATAGTTATATATATATATAAAATATCATATATATAACATATATAAGTAAAATATCGTATGTACAATATAATAAAATAAACAAAAAATAAATAAATGGGCAGAAAAATCTTTTAAATATACAGATAAAATTAAATATGCAATGTTTTACCTATATATAATGTATATATGTATATATATATATATATATATATATATATATATATATATATATATATAATTATATATATTATATTATATAGGATATATAATATATATATACATTACATTATGTAAAATATCCTAAATAAGCATAAAAATCTTAAATATATAAATACAAATACAAAATATCTGTTGTAAAAAAAATTAGTAGAAATTAAAAAGTCAACAGGTTCTTAAAATCTGAAATCACAATGAGGATCTTAGTCCAGGAAAGCTAGCAACTTTTTTTTCATAAATGTCTCCAGTTGATATCATCCATCCAGTTTCAATGAGGTTCTGTCAGTTAAAAAAAAAATATAATATATTTATATATAACATTCTCTGGAATAGTTAGGTAGGATATTTTCTTTAAGGCATATGTTGTAAATAAATTCACTCGACCATTTGCTACGCACATTTTTCTTGTAAATGCTTTCATAGCATCTATATAGTTTCCGTAGTTCCTCAGGGGTACAGTAGGTCGACAAATTTCATCTTGAATAGATATCTGTCGACCTACTGTACACTGTCCCTGGGGAATTACGGAAACTATATAGATACCATGAAAGCATTTACAAGAAAACTATTCTAGCTAATGGTCGAGGGACTTTAACACCATATGCCTTAAAGAAAATATCGTACCTAACTACTCCAGTATATATATATATATATATATTATATATATATATATATATATATATATATAATACATATATATATATATATATATATATATATATATATCATATATAGGATATATATATAGATATATATATATATATATATATATATATACATATATAAATATATATATATATTATATAGATATATATATATATATACTATATATATTATATATATATATATATATATATATATCTATATATTATATATATATATATTAACTGACAGTACCTCATGAAACTGATGGATGGTATCAAGCGGAGACATTTACAAAAAAAAAAAAAAAAAAAAAATTGCAAGCTTTCTTGGACTAAGATCCTCATTGTGATTTTGGATTTTAAGAACCTCTTGAATCTTTTTAATTTCTACTAATTTTTACAATAAACATTTTGTATTTGTATTTATATATTTAAGATATATAAATAAATTGTGGGGGTGGGGTAGAGCAATTACCCTAGGAAAAAGTGATATTAAAGAAAAGGCCAGTCAAAGGTCACTATTACTTTAAGTGTTTAATTTCTGGATCGTGGATGAACAACCTGTGCAAAGATAACCTCCACACATTAGCACTTCATGAACAGGCGCAAAAGGCTCTTCGTGAAGTGTGCTCTCAATTCATCGATTTTAAGGCCACTTCTTTCCATTTTCTCTTCTTTTCCTTTATATGATTCCGAATTATACGCTTTTCACATACATGTTGCCCCACATTCTTTCCACATGTCCAAGCCCTTTTAACCATTTATCCTTCCTGCACCTACGTTTACGTTTTTACCATTTGTACATACCTCCTTTTTCATCTTCACAAGTGTTCTGAGTTATAATTTTTATATATAACAATGAATGCCCATTTGGCAAGTTCTTTAAACTAAAAAAGCAAATGTAAGCGGATTCCTGTAATTAATATCTACAGCTAAGATTATATAAAGCAAACATAATGATATTTCCATTCCAAAAAACCCTTCCTGAAACAAAGTTACCTGGAAAATATGACAGATAAATATAATAGATAAAATATGACATTTCTACCCCTAAATACTTCCTTGAATCTCAGGTATCAGGACGTTCTTGGAGTAACGTCAATCACAGTATTGCATTAGTACTTCAAAACAATTCTTTGAATCTCAGGTATTAGGGAATGAAAGGGCTATGTAAGGTCAATAGGGATATTTTGCGTTTATACGCCAGAAGCAGTTCCTTAGATCTCAGGTACCAGTTAATAAAGGTAATCAGAATAAAGCATTTGTAACGCAAAAACACCACCTAAAATAAATCTTAGGTATCTGGAGGTTACATTACATTTCTAGTCCAACGGCACCTCCTCAAATCGTAGGTATGTGAAGGCATTAGGAGCAAATAATATCAACGAAAATATGAGATTTTTACTCCAAAACCAGCTCCTTGAATCACAGGTGCCCGTGGATTATAGAACCACATTGGGTAAATAAGAAGTTATAAGATGAAACAGTTAATAAGTCTGGGCCAGGTTTTAATCTCCCTACTCTTTCATTTCATGAGATACAATTAATTTAAGATCATTCTTTAAAAAAATAAGGCTTATATATAATATATATATATATATATATATATATATATCTATATATATATATATATATAATAATCTTTATATTTGTACATATATAATATCTTTATATACAATGGATTCATAGATATAGACATTATCTGGGATTGGCTATTATCCAACTTTAAAAAAATAATTGATGCTATTCAATAAGATATGACCCAAGACAGGTCACCAAATGACCAACCGTAGTTTGATGATACATGTATAGGAGCCTACCATGACAGACAGACCAAATTCAACGCATTGAGACGAAACCGTTCAAATGAAAATTATACTTGCTAATTCTTGCCGTGCTGCGAATAGAACTTACCATACAGCCGAGGGAAATTACGAAAATTCCTTGAAGAGGAAACTTGAAGTAATTACTCGGCCTTCACTACTAACAGATGATGGCAGATTGGTTACTGGCCCCAGGGGAAAGGCTGAACTGCGTCATCGAGCTTTCGAAGTTAAGCAATCAGCTGAGGAGGCCCCTTTCTCTGATTCTTGTCATCCTGAATTTATTCTTACAAAATTTGCATTTCGCTTTTGGGGATATGAAGAAAATTTTTCATCAACTCTATAGCTGGGGTGGAGCACATCCTGATGGTTTCTTCCTTTTGTTATTCAGAAAATTTCTTGTCGTGTTGTCTCCCAAGATTAGTAGCTTCTATAGATTTTTAAGTCGACGTATTTCATGTCCGGAAAATTCACCGCCAGCAGTTCTCCTCCTAACAATTCATCGTAAAACAATTCACCGTATTTCCTTTTTTTGGAGCAGTTTACCGTCTAACAATCGTTTGAAAATTTTCCAAAATTGTATAAATGGATTGTTTGAAAAAAAAAATTATTGAAAGCTTCTCCAAGTCTTTGCCGCAAAACTTTCATTATGGTTCAGTGTTGACCGACTATTCTAGTCATACATATCTAACACAATTGTTTAAAATGGCCCATCAGTTCATTCAGTGAGAATGGAATGAAGACTTTATGTATTAGTAACCATGTTTACTTTAAAGAAAGGCAAACTGAAGAAAAATACGGTGGGTGACGAAATTTTTAAGACTTTGAATGAGCAAAATCATCTTGCAGGACACTTTTCTCCAAATTAAGCAAAATAGGTGTTATTTCCACTTTTGCCAGTACATCATGCGTCCTATTCAATCCCATGGGTTAAAACAGAGGTATGAAACTGACGCAGATTTTGCTTTAATTCTGCGAATGCTCTCTGCAATAGCATTTGTACCAACAGAGAGAGTCGTATCTATCTACATTCGAAGAGTTATGTGACAGCGATATTTTTCTTCCTGAGGTCCAAGAAATCTTGGATTATTTGGAAAACCTGGATAGGACGTCCAGACAGAAGACAGAGTCGTTTATGACGCTGGATTACAAAATTTCCTAAGGCAAACAATTCAGTAAAATGGTGGCACAGAGCATTCGAAGAGCAGACGACAGCATGCCATCCAAACATTTGGAAATTTATAGACTGCATTAAGAAAGAACAGGTATTAAACCAAGTTAGATTTGAGCAGTATGTAGCTGGTCAGGAACCTCCAAATAAAAAGAAAAAATATCGAGATCACGGCCAACGCATTCGAAGACTTGTGACAGAAAATTATGATCCAGCGTGAAATAGCTCCTAACATTTCATACTAGATGTTTTATATAATTTATAAAACATTTATTTTATTTACTTTCTTTTTTAGTAGATTTTGAATGTATTATGTTTTATATGTAGAAAATATTACATGAATATTGCAAGTTACAACCAGTTATTTTAATTTTGAATGTATAAACAAATAAATAGACTATCGTAGCAACAAATGAAGATTTTATCCTTTAGAAAACTTTTATTTTATAGTAAGTTTTCACTTAACTACTCCAAAAAAGGAAATGCCGTGAATTGTTTTGCGATGAATTGTTAGGCGGTAAACTGTCAGGCGGTGAACTGTTTGACGGCGACTTGCTGGCGGTGAATTTTCGTAGTAGTATCTTTGCAGATGAGCGCAAGCTAGTCATACAGGGCCTGTTCCAAAGAGTGGCACACCTGCAAACCGCAGAAACTACAAGCCAAACTCTATTCCCCCAGTGCTCTCCAAAGTTGCAGAAAAACACTTTCATGCCACCATATACTAAGTATGTGGAATCCAAATGATTGTTACATTATAGTCAATCTGCATATAGGAAGCAGCTGGGTACCTGCGATGCTCTTTTAGACTTGACATTCCATTTGTAAGAGAACCTTGATAAGGGTATTGTGTGCATGGTAATTCAAATAGATTTCAGTGCTGCTTTCGATTTAGTAAACAACAAGGCATTTATTTGGAAACTTCAGAAGCTTGTGGTGAGTGGATATGTTTTATGATTCCTTCGAGATTTCCTTACAGGTAGGCAGCAGCGAGTTGCTGTTGATGGAATCTTTAGTGAACACAGATCTTTTCCCCAATCCTCCCCTTCAAGTGGATGGAACTTGGATAAATCAGTCTGAAGTTTGAACTATTCTAGGTGTAACTTTTGACTCACAGCATGCTTTTGAGAAACATCTAATGAAAGTTTCAGTTAATGCCGCATGAAAGTAAGGTATTGTTCGTAAGGTCTCATATATTTATAACTGTGATAAAATCAATGCAACCCGTTTCAGGTCATTCGTCTTTCCTTTACTTGAATATTGTTCTCCGGTGTGCATGTCTACTTCTACCAGAGGCTTATCTCTTTTAGATAGAATGGTTCGTGGTTGTAGGTTTCTGTTCCCTAATAGTATAGTATTTATGACTTGGATCATCGACGGATGGTCTCTTGTTTGTTACTTTTTCATTAGATGTATTCTAACGGCAACCTTGCACATTCACAACTGATCCCCGATACCGTTTACGGTCGAGAGCAACCAAGTCCGTTGAACAGCGGCACCAATATGCAGTAAATGTACCACACTGACGAACTTCTCAGTTCCAGAGGTCCTTCATTCCTCACACCATTGGACTATGGAACAGCCTCGCAGATGATGTCGTGCAACTGGAGCTTGAAAAGTTCAAGCAAGGATACAATGCATTACTACGTTAAGATTATTCTCCTTGCATTTTAATACACTGTTATCTACTATTTGTTAATTTTCTTTAATCCGTGATATCTCTTCTTTCTGTATTTCACTTTACCTCGTCTTACTTCTTAATGAACACCATATTCTTAAGAAGCTTGAAATATATACATACATACATACACACACACACACACACTCACACACACACACACATACACATACA
>NC_087221.1:11030975-11063475 GCF_015104395.2 Macrobrachium nipponense | reverse complement strand
AACCTGTAACAGGACCTTTTCTTCTCTGAAGTCTGCTCGACGTCGAGATAACACGGTAGACCACACCTGAAGACGACTAGACCAATATCCAACCAACTCTCGAACAACTCTTCTGATAATTGATACTAGTCGGTTCCTTCGTCTCTAGTCTCTCTCTGACGATCACTGCTGCTGATCTCTCACTGACAATCTGATCTGTGGCTCTTACTAACTGGTGATCTATCTCTTTTATGATCTTTTCCTTCTACAATCACTGCTCTCCAAAGTTCGTTCGTCGCATTTATACGGCACTCTGGGGGCGGAGCCTACGGCGAGTGTCACAGACTCCCGAGTTTACTAGGACTCCCCAGATGAATCTAGACGAGGTATTGCATCAGAAAACGTGGCCTTTCTCATGTCACATTGGCGCGTTTTTGAACTCCACAACACGATTCCAGAATAGGCCCCTCCAACACGGGCGCGAAAGCCTCCTTACTGCCGAACTTATCGAAAATGCGTTCTCCTTTCCTTTATCTTTCTTTGCTATGAAGCAATTACCATCACACGCCCCCCCAAAAGAGAAAAAAAATGAAATCAACTGATTTTATTTTTTTTTCTAAAGAGAAGCAAGAATTAAACAGCAGGGAAACAATTCTGCATAAAGCTTTAATCCAGTCAAACATGCACACTTCCCCACTCACACAATCACTCGTGCGATAACAGAAAACGGTTATTAGGCTACTCATTCTGAGAAAAATCTCTATAGGCTACTAACTATAACATTATTCTTCTCTCTTACTTTTTTCGTTTTCTGAACTCTGATTAAAACTTATAAATACTAAAACACCTCTTGTGTTTTTTCTCAAAACTAATCTCACTCAGTAACACTGTTACACGGGCGGGGGCCACGGCACGGGGCGTTGTTTATAATTCTGAAGCGAATTTACATTCATTGCCTTTGCTCTACTCTTACCCACCTTAATTCTATAATGTATATTTCCCCTCTCCTGTAACACTGAAAAAGGACCTTCAAACTTATAAGGTAAAAAGGGACTTTCTCTCGAGACAAGTACTAAAACTTTATCTCTTACACTCAAACTTCTCTCTTTTGTTCTAAGATCAGGGTTTCCTTCAGTTTCCCCTTGACTTCCGTTCGGGTTTTCTTTCGCTAAGTGCCAAGCGCTTCTGTTCTCCTCCGATAGCTGCCAACCAACTCTTAAATCGTTTTTATAATACTCAAGATTAGTTATGCAATCATCTCTACCCTTACTTCTAAACAAAGTTCCGAAAATATTTATAAATACATTCTCAAAAGATTCGCCTACTGAAGGAATATTACACAACTGAACTCTAGGAATTACTTGAATTGGTTTCCCGGCAATTTGATATTCATGACAGTTTAAAGCATACCTCTTCCCGTCATTTTTCACCTTAGGCCAAAAGTACGTCCTACTAATATGCTTGAAAGTTTTATTTACTCCCAAATGACCTTGCTCATCATGTGCTAACTTCAAAACTAGTTCCCGAAGCTTCCTAGGAACTACTAATTGTTCTGTAACTTCCTCTTTACTACCTGACTCAGGACAAACATAACGACACAAAACTTCGTCCTTTACACAAAACGTTTCCTTACACACATCATCGAGAAAATCATCCAGCTCACATTAAAAAATTCGGGTTAGTGTCTCATCCTCTCTCTGCAACTTGACTAGCTCATCCTTATCCAAAATGTTAGAGCCTAATTCATCACCGTAACTAGTACTAGATACTGGTACATTTACTACGTTACTCTCGACAGCTACGCCTTCCGTTTGGCTTTCACTGTCAACGATAGAGTTAGGTCTCTCAGCCACACTCATGCCAAGATCAACCTCGCTACCTCTATCACACACGTTCGAATCCACGAACTCACTCACGTTCGAATCCACGAACAAATTATGACCGTAGTCTACATCTGTATCTAAACCCGACCTAGTTACTACCATTTCAGGCACTGGAATATTCCTCACAACAGGATCCACATTCTTGGATAAAGCTAAGTCGTTACCGACAATAATGTCAACGCCTTCAATGGGCAAACTGTCCACAACGGCAAGTTTCACTTCTCCTGACACTACCTGACTTTCTAAATTTAACTTCAACAAAGGACAAAGAACACAAGTGTTAGGAAATCCACCTAACATGACTTTCTCTTCCATATTGTTTTCTGCCTTGTTCGGCACACACTCACTCCTTATCAGTGATACAGCGGCCCCTGTGTCTCGAAGCAAGACCACTTCTCTCGAATCTACTCCTCCAAGAGAGGAAACTACGCCTTTCGACAGAAATTCACCAAACATTTTCCTAGTTTCTCTCATCACATCATTCCTACTCGACGAAAGGTTAACTAGAGACACTGGTCTCTTACCGTCCTTCTTTTCTACTGCACAATTCCTCGCTAAATGCCCTTTCCCATTACATCGGAAACAAGTTAATTCTGAGCCACTAGATGCCACCCTACTCTTACAAACCTTAGACGTATGACCAGGTTTTCCGCATGTATAACAGGAATAGTCACTTTACTCGCATTGCTATTACTAGGACTGAAACCTTTACTGTTTTGTACTCTACCAGACGAAGGATCATTTCGTTTCTTACTAACACTCAAATTATGAGTTAGACTATATTCGTCAGCTAGCCTTGTTGCTCCTGCAAAAGATACTTCTCGCCTATCCTCTATATAAAGTTTAATCTCAGGGGATACGTTATCTTTGAAATTTTCTAACAACACTAAGTTCTTCAAACTATCAAAATCCTCAACCTAGGCAGAAGTTAACCAATCAAAAAACAGCCTTTCTAACTTCTTACCGTATTCTACATACGTAATATTTTCATCCTTTCTCAAATTTCTAAATTTCTTACGGTATGCCTCTGGTACTAACCTATACGCGCTAAGAACAGTTTCTTTCACGATATTGTAATTATCACATTCCTCCTTAAGCCCCTATTACACTTATCCGGTTTCCTACGGCGCCGTCGGTCGCGACGCTAGCATATGTTCAAGCCGGAGCGTGTGATAGCAAATGGCCGTATGAACGCTCACCCATGGCCGGCCGGATGAACTTTCGCCAGTACTAAAGTTGGCCGTACGGCCGTCGTACGTCACGACTGAGGACGTAGCGTGTAATTGCTCACTGTATGGTATGACATCAGTCTGAGGCTGCACCTGTACATTTATGAACCTTGGATACTCTGGAATAAAGTTTGAAACTTCTTTATTTTTTTAAATTAACCTGGTATGAATGTTTCATACTAAAACAAGAAATTAGTTATTTGTGCAAAATAAACTTACCTTCAGATATTTTGGGCCTAAACATTTGTAGATTGCTGCACATGTTTCTGGGATTATTGCACTGAGAGAAGGCTGCGATATAATTGTTGTAAACTTTAGATCGCTATATGTTCTTCCTGTAGCAAGAAATCTCAAAGTGGCTGAAAGACGCTCATGTGGACTAATTGCTTCTCTCATGCAAGTGTCCTTTTTTTCTATTAAAGGTGATACCTGACTTAAGAGTTCCAAATATGTGTCATGATCCATTCGCATGTAGTTAAACCAGTCATCTTTTGCTAGTGCTAGTTCCTTCATTAAGTTAACATGAGAGTATTTTTGTTACACAGCCAATGTTTGGACCAAATCTTCCTTTTTCTTGTTTTCACCTTCAAACAGCACGCTAGAGCAATAGCAACGAGATTGTCGTCGAGAGAAGACATGTCACTCCTCCACCACAAACAGTGCCACACTCACCCACTTGCCACCGGCCGTTCAAATACGTGTAATAACTCTAGCCGTAAGCCAGAATTTTCCTACAGCGCCGTAGGCCAGGTTGGCAGTAGGAAACCGGATACGTGTAATAGGGGCTTTAGACATGCAACTATACACAGTAAGCGCCCTACCACTCAAAACTGACTGCAAATATAAAGTCCACATTTCTTTAGGAGAACCTACTTGTTCCATTAACTTCTCAAAACACATGAAATATGTCGTAACATCTTCCTCATCAAACTTTGGTACTAATTTTAGCACTGCACTCATACCTAACCTATCAGTTTCGTTTTCGTGCTGGCCTGATTGATTGTTAAGAGTGCTTTGTTTTAACCGAGCGATTTCCAACTCATGCATACGCTCTTTCTCTCTCTCTTCCTGCTGCATTACCAACATTTCTCTCTCTTGCTGAATTTTCATTACTTCTCTCTCTTGCTGCATCTTCATTGCTTCTCTCTCTTTATCTTGCTCCATTATCATTGCTTCTCTCTCTTTCTCTTGCTGCATTTTCATTACTTCTCTCTCAGCCGCTCTTTCAGCTCTCTCATACTTCTCTCTTTTTCTTCTCCACATACTCACGGAGATCATTCCCCTCTAGACCTAGTAGCTTACCTGACTCAATAAACTCTTTCACCATCTCACTCATTCTGATTCTTTCTATATCCTCCCTGTTTCAAACTGTTAAAGTGTTGATAGCCTAGGCAAGGTCGCCACAAATGTTACGGACTCTGAGATCTCAGAGACAATGTTACGGTGTCGAAATATCCTGGAAAGGGTCGGCACAGTGTTACGGCCTCTGAGAGAGGTCCGCTTCAGGTTCGATATGAAATAATAAAAAAAAAAATTATATATCAACACAAACAGTTGAAACTGGGGATACGAATATAGAAAGAAACACTAACACAACAAAGGTTTATTTACAAGCTTACTAACAAAGGTAAATGTAGAATGGTATCTCCTATTTACATAAAATAGATAGAATCTTACACTGCATGAACTGGGGGAACAGTGAGGCAATTCAAATACTTGCTAATCGATTTGGCAATTCGACATGCTGGCTTCATAAATGTAGATCGGCGATTGCGGACGTCCTCTTGACTCCGTATTGCAGAAACTAATCATCTTGTAAGGCAGGAATTCCCCAACACCTGTAACAGGACCTTTTCTTCTCTGAAGTCTGCTCGACGTCGAGATAACACGGTAGACCACACCTGAAGACGACTAGACCAATATCAAACCAACTCTCGAACAACTCTTCTGATGATTGATACTTCGTCGGTTCCTTCGTCTCTAGTCTCTCTCTGACGATCACTGCTGCTGATCTCTCACTGACAATCTGATCTGTGGCTCTTACTAACTGGTGATCTATCTCTTTTACGATCTTTTCCTTCTACGATCACTGTTCTCCAAAGTTCGTTCGTCGCATTTATACGGCACTCTGGGGGCGGAGCCTACGGCGAGCGTAACAGACTCCCGAGTTTACTAGGACTCCCTAGATGAATCTAGACGAGGTATTGCATCAGAAAACGTGGCATTTCTCATGTCACATTGGCGCGTTTTTGCGCTCCACAACACGCCCGACGATTCCAGAACAGGCCCCTCCAACACGGGCGCGAAAGCCTCCTTACTGCCGAACTTCTCGAAAATGCGTTCTCCTTTCCTTTATCTTTCTTTGCTAGGAAGCAATTACCATCACACTAACCCAAATTGAAAAGAAAATAGATATAATGATAAGTGAAACCTGGTATTCCAAAGAGACTGGTAATCACGATCAAATAAAAGGGTTCCAAACTTATAGATGAGATAGAAAAAATAGGAATCAAGGAGGAACCGCGATATATGGGAAAGACAAAAAACAAGGAAAAATATATGAGAAATATAGTAACTCCGAAGGTGAACTAATAGCAGTAGAATTTGAATCTGAAAAATTAATGAACATAGTAATATATAGACCCCCTAATACTAAAGAGTTTGACACAATAATAGAAAAATTGGATGATATATGTAGAATTCACAAGGACTGGACTATTCTCCTATCCAGAGATTTTAACTTTCCTTTTGTAGACTGGAAAGAACGAATAGGAGATTGTGGTTGTATTTATACATATAAAAATGAGAGTAATAGTAGTGCAGAAGATAAGAGGCAATTCGAAAAGCTATTAGATATGCTACTAGAATACAACATTCAACAAATAAATCACCTGCCAACAAGACAGGAAAATACTTTAGACCTAGTATTTATGAACGAGGTGAATTATGTTAAAGAAATAATAGTTTATAAATCGAGTATTTCAGACCATAATGTCATAGAATTAACAGTCCATTCCAAAGCAAGTGAAAACAGAGATAAGCAAGAAATGAAAAAGTGGGAAGGATATGGAAAATGCAACTTCTACAGTAAAAATATAAAATGGTCAGAAATAAATGAAGAATTAAACAAAAATTGGGATAAGAATTAAACAAAGATTGGGATAACATTTTCGTAAGTGATGATATAAAGGTAAATATGGAGATATTATATAAAATATTAGAGAAAATAGTGGATAAATATATACCAAAGAAGAAAAGTAAACATCAGTCATCCATATCAAGAGACAGAAGGATCTTGCTCCAGAAAAGCAGAAAGTGGAAAAAAAGTCTTGCAAAAGAAAAAAAATGCATGGAATGTGATGGAACTAAAAAGTAAGAGAGAAAATGCAGAACAAAAGATTATACAATCAAAAGAAAACGAAAAACGGGACTTGGCAGAAAAAACCCTGGTAAATATCAAGCAAAACCCCAAACTATTGTACTCGTATGCAAAAAAGATGAATAAAAGAAGAATAGATATAGGACCTCTAAGAATTGAAGGGAGATTAACGAATGAAAAAAAAAGGAAATATGCAACATATTGGCACAAAGATATAAGAGAGAATTCACCCCTAGAATTGATAATGAAGATAATGATACAGAAGTAAGGGATGAAAATAGTGAATATTTAGCAGAAATAGATATCAATGAAGTTGATATTGTGCAGGCTATTAATGAAATTAAAAATGGAGCTCCAGCTGGGCCTGATGGTGTCCGTGCTATTTTGTTAAAGAAAGTAGTTCATTCTATCGCAAAGCCACTTGCAATATTATTAAGACAAAGTGAAGATACAGACAAGATTTATGATAAGCACAAATTAGCATATATTACCCCTACTTTCAAAAGTGGATCAAGACTAGAGGCAAGTAATTATAGGCCTGTGAGTCTAACATCACATATTATGAACTTGTATGAAAGGGTAATGAAGAAAAATATTATGAAACATTTAATAAAAAATAATTTGTTTAATATAGGACAACATGGTTTTGTACCCGGAAAAAGTACACAAACCCAACTGTTAGTCCACCGTGAGAACATATACAAAAATATGAAAAGTGGAAATGAAACAGATGTGGTTTATCTAGACTTTGCAAAAGGTTTTGACAAGGTAGATCATAATATATTAACGAGGAAAATTAGAAAACACAATATAGTGGATAAAGTAGGAAGATGGTTAAAAGAATTTTTACACAACAGAAAACAGATAGTTATTGCAAACGATGAGAAATCGGATGAAGCTAAGGTAATATCTGGTGTGCCACAAGGTACGGTGTTAGCTGCATTACTGTTTGTTATTATGATTGCAGACATAGACAGTAATGTTAAGGACTCGGTAGTGAGTAGTTTCGCCGATGACACAAGAATAAGTAGAGAAATTACTTGTGATGAAGAAAGGAGCGCGCTACAAAGAGACCTTAACAAAGTATATGATTGGGCAGAGGTAAATAGGATGGTATTTAACTCTGATAAATTTGAATCAATAAATTATGGAGACAGAGAAGGAAAGCTATATGCATATAGGGGACCTAATAATGAGACAATCACAAATAAGGAAACAGTTAAAGACCTGGGTGTGATGTTGAATAGGAACATGTTATGTAATGATCAAATAGCAATTCTATTGGCGAAATGTAAAGCAAAAATGGGAATGTTGTTACGGCACTTCAAAACAAGAAAAGATGAACACATGATTTTGCTTTATATAATATATGTTCTTAGTCCACTTAAATATTGCAATATGATATGTTACCCACACTATCAAAAGGATATTGCACAAATAGAGAGTGTACAAAGGTCCTTTACAGCTAGAATAGAAGAAGTTTAGGATCTTGACTACTGGGAAAGACTACAATCCTTAAAATTATTTAGGCTAATTCAGGCATGGAAACAGATAGAAGGAATTGCCGAAAACATCATGGAGCTAAAAATATCAGAAAGAGCAAGCAGAGGTAGATTAATAGTGCCCAAAACTATACCAGGAAAAATAAGGAAAGCACACAAGACATTAATCCACTACGCACCAGCATCGACAATGCAGCGTCTGTTCAATGCGTTGCCAGCTCATCTGAGGAATATATCAGGAGTGAGCGTAGATGTGTTTAAGAATAAGCTCGACAAATATCTAAGCTGCATCCCAGACCATCCAAGAATGGAAGATGCAAAATATACCAGAAGATGCACTAGCAACTCTCTGGTACACATTGGAGGTGCCTCACACTGAGGGACCTGGGGCAACCCGAACAAGATGTAAGGTCTGTAAGGTAAGGTCTCTCTCTCTCTCTCTCTCTCTCTCTCTCTCTCTCTCTCTCTCTCTCTCTCTCTCTATATATATATATATATATATATATATATATATATATATATATATATATATATATATATATATATATATAATATATATATATATATATTATATTATATATCAGGGTGGTATCCACCACCACCGAAATATAGTCCTTCTTTAACTTTAAAACAGTGTTTTAATGGCCTTTCATACTTGAGGCATATCCTGTTCTAACAGAAAAATTTATTTACATTATATTATATATATATTTATATATATATATATATATATATATATATATATATATATATATAACCATGAGAATCTTCTTCATCAACTCCAACGCTGTAACATAAAAAAAACTTCTCTGAAATCCATATTTTAAAAGGAAATCTCATTTGTGATTTTTATATAAATACAAAGACAACATTCAAGCACTCACAAGCGCATATGATGGAGTTTTTATAATTCTATTCATTATACCCACTGCACAAGTGTAAAATCCAGACAGTGAAATAAATGCAGGTTGATCAAAAGCGAAAAATGCTAGCGGAGAGTGCCATAAACAATCTATAATACGACGTGATCAGCTTCAAAACTTTTCCACTTTTGGGGAGAAGAAATCCTACGCCAATTTGCGTGGAAATTGGCCCCTTACTTCCGCGTTAATGCCCTTCATAAAACGATACTTCGGATCACTTTCCGATCTTGTTACCTTCAGAGGTTGACCATTAATACTTCATCCAACAAAAAAAAAAAAACTAAATGCGTTTTTGAGAGAGAGAGAGAGAGAGAGAGAGAGAGAGAGAGAGAGAGAGAGAGAGAGAGAGAGAGAGAGAGAGAGAGAGAGAGAGAGAGACTATTTCGGGTTCTCTGTTTACACTTTCTTGAAAATTTCATTTTCTGACAATCCCACATCTAAGGATAACAGACATCACCCTGACCTAATTTTATCAGATTGATACGCCATGAGACTTGGTCTTCATTACTCCGGTTAGTGATAACTGTGTAACTTCTATTTATCTTATACCAATGGCTGTTTCAGCCATTTATTCTGGGTAATTTTAAAACACTGCAATTCTAACATAATGGTAAAAGAAAGTAACGAACAAAGATAAGTGAAGACAGATCTAAGCAATCTGCCAAGAAGCTCCATTACAGGTGACACACCTACCCAAATCGCCAGAAAAAGAAAAACAGAAAAATATACCTATCTACCCTCAAGTCGACTATTGGATAGCCTATAGAAAAGACCCAGATGTCCTTTGGAGAATCATCACCTAGGGCAGCGGTTTCTACCAGTTTGGTGGGTGCAACTTGTTACCTCCCTTTGATTGACTTGTGGCTGCAAAACAACTTCAACCCTCCCACTGAGTGAATGAGAAGTAGGTCTTGTTATTTGTATGATGTTCATTAGTTCTGTGGTATTTACAATGTTCTGGCATTTGTAGAGGCTATGTGGGGTTTTTCAAGGTTTTGTTCGTGGCATTTTCAATAAACTCTGGTCTTCCTGTCATTTGTTTTATCTTACCTTTTCACAAGGTTCACCATTTCAGAATTTATTTTAGGAGTTACGGTAATATCCTGAAGATTCTCGGGGCGTCATAGGATGAATTAGGGAGTCACTCTGGACTCTAGAGGCACCTGACCGGACATATCATTGTATTCTTCCTCCCCACCTTAGTAACCACCACTGTAAAGAACAGCACTGCCCCTCGCTGAGACCCAGAGCATTCAGGACCAGCCAGGTTTACAAGATTGAAGGTTCAGATGAGGCAGGCAATCTCACTTCAAGCCCACTGCAGCAATGGGGTCTTACACAAAACGTTTGTGGGTGCACATGACACAATAGTAGTTTAGATGACCTTATCTGAGATACTGGTATTGTCTATCATGAAGATAGCTATAGGCGGCTGATGATAGCTGAAACAGTAGGCATCACACAAAAGCCTGTAGTTAACATTCAGGACAATGACATTATCTGTGATGGTTGAATGAATAATTTTACTGCTGCCTTTGTTATCAATCCACAGATGCTTTGGTTGGGATTGTGTTGAGGGTAGGGGCAATCATCATATACATGATTCCTTTTGTGCATACGCTTCTCCTAAGGCAAAGTGAATTAGATGCCAATTAGTTATTTAGGAATTAATGTTTTATTTTATTTATATATATAATATATATATATATATTATATATATATATATATAAATATATATATATATATATACATATATATATATATACAATTCACATTTTGTTGAATGTCAGTGTTGATCACTGAAATTAGAAGAATATATTTCAGAGTTACTTTAGTGGTAATTAAAGGAGAAGGTAAAAAATTCTAGAAATTTGTCATCTTCACTTCTGACTTAGTTAAGACAAGGCTCACATTAATTGTCAGCTGTATAAATAATATATATATATATATTATATATATATATATATATATATATATATATATATATATATATATATATGTGTGTGTGTGTGTGTAGTATGTGTATATATATATATATATATATATTATATATATATATATATATATATAGTATATATTCTATATATGTATACAATATATATATATATATATATATATATATATATATATATATATATATTTTGTGTGTGTGTGTGTATTATTGTTATACGGCTGACAATGAATGTAAGCCTTGTCTTGACCAGTCAAATGTTGTGGCTAGACTGAATATTAATGAGCAACAGTAAAGTGAAGGTGTCGGGTGAATATGTGTACGGATACTCAGGCAAAGTTTTCTTTAATACTAATTTAGAACTACTACACAACCGAACAATGGAGATTTTGGTCCCTTTACGACTCAAAGTTACCCAAATCAGAGCAAATGAAAAACATCGATATATATACATGCAAAACACTAAAACTTTTTTCTTGGAAAAATAAGGAATTTCCAAGGAAAATATACCACTTTCACACACCACACACACACACACACACACTCAAGCGCACATCTATTTTCTACAACTACTTAATTTAAGAACTGTGCATATCAAAAGAATTGCCCTGTATCTGCAAATCAATATAAAAGAATAGTACAAGATTCCCTTTACAACATTAGGTTCTTTAATCCAATAAAAAAATATGCTTATCAATAGCATTAATATCATATAATCCACTGTAACAAGATGTTTATTTTTGTCAACAACAATACCACTTTTCCAGAGCTTCAATCCATCAAATAGTCTGTACACTGAACTCCAGGGACTTCATCACCAAGTGAAGCTGACAAAGTTATAGAATGCTTTACCTTATCCTTCCTTTAATTACCACTGAAATAGGATTCTTCTTATTTTAGTGGACATCACAGTCCCAGGTGTACGTCATGGAGGACTTACACAAAAGAGACCTTTCTAAACAGCTATCTTTATGCATAGTGCTGCCATACTGGAATTAGGCACTCCCTCTAAAAACCTCCGCCTGGAAGCAAGCATCAGCCATCAACCTCTGTTTGCATGAGAATAGTGCCATTTGCTTCGACCTGAGTTTCCGTTGGAAATTCCGGTATCCCGGGTCCAGAGCCTCATCCTGAGCCGCTTATCGTTCCTTGATCCTTATACTATCTGGCCGTCTAAAGGGTGGATCAAGGATCAAAGACTTCATCCTCATTCAGAACAGCTATTCAGACCAACAAATCGATATTGTTCAACTTTCCTAATAAATTCTGCCTGATTCATCTTAGGGAGTTCTCATGCCAAAGCGCTTTCGAATAAGTCCTCCATCCTGTAATGTCACAAAGTGAGGGGCTTCGAAACATGAAGGCGTCTCAGGAAATCATAGATAGTGTCCAAGTCACAATGCCATTCATTAAGTATTTACTATATATATATATCTATATATATATACTATATAAGATAATATAATATGTGTTATATATTATATATAGTAATATATATTCTTCCAGAGCTGAGGTAAGTGTATATCCAAGCGCTGGTTCACCAACCGCTTCATAAATTCTAACATTGGCTACTGTACACCATCACAGTCTCATGTGCGCCCATGCTCAAAAGTGACGCTACATGACTGTATATGATTCGTTCAGAAATAATTAGCTGGAAACCTTCCTTACTCCATATTTATCCCTTCTCTGCAAGCGATGAATGCAAATAAATAGGAAATAAGACGTTACAGTGTAATTGTAACTCTGTCCGTCCGTTCCTCTCTCTCTCTCTCTCTCTCTCTCTCTCTCTCTCTCTCTCTCTCTCTCTCTCTCAATCTGTGTGTGTGTGTGAGTGTGTGTGCGTGTGTTTTGTATATATTCCATCAACTTCTGAGGGGGTGGTGCAAGAGTATAGAGCCATATCAGCCTAGCTCTAATGTCCGTGAAACTTTGCGATTTGTGATCCCAGTATGTAGTGCTCAACATCCTAGATAAGGGCTTTTGCATAAGTGTGTGTATAATATATATATATATATATATTATATTATATATAATATATATAATATATATATATATATACTCTACGTATATAGATTATGAAGGAATTAAGTCATGCGAATCCATTTTTAGAGAAATGGCTGCTATAAGATGTCGTCAGCTGATCGACTTGCTGTTTTAAGTTCCATGAAGTCTTGATTTCTTAAATACACACTTACGTGTCATAAACATCTGAATTTACATACATACATATATACAATTAATATATATATATATATATGTGTGTGTATGTGTGTATTCACTTCATAAATTGTTAGTTATCTAATTCATTGCTTAGATCAACATTGGCACAATAGATTTTCATGGTACAGACTTAAGTCCTTTTTCCCCGCAAAGGATTGAGTTACGACACACTTAACCTCGTTCAAAACTAATGATAATGCCCGGTAAATGAAACGTTTCCAAGAAATGTCCGAACACACAAATGGACGATAAGTTTGTATCAGGATGATGTGAAATCGAGAAGGCTAACTTGACATCTATATCCACTTATGCGGGTATAGACACGGCTATGGCTTTGCCTACAAAATCCTCATGTCATTTTGACAACCGCACACTCCATAATGAGTGCTATTATCCGATATCAGTCCTACTAATGTATCATAAATCAGAACCGGTTGCAATATGCTTTATTACGCAATGGGTTACAAACAGCAATAAATTATACTGGATATCATTGGAAAAGTAATTTCATTTATCATATCTCTGGCAAATTCAGTTTGTACAAAAAACACAGAATTGTTTGTTTTTGCCTAATTTCACGTTGCACTACCAACCATTCATTTTCTGGTCTTTTCTTTTTGGAACATTAATTTCACGTTTCCCTATCAACTATTTTTTTTTCTTTTCTTTATTGACCAGTAACGGAAAAAACAATGATAACAAAGCCTTACATCTACTTCTTTTATTTCTGCTGAACAGCAGGCATAACTAGTATTGTACTACATATCAATGGAAAGACGATGAATAACTGCTTCGTGCGGTACAAAATATGTTCATATGCGTTACGTGCTTCAGTTTTGTGAACATTCATTTGCACCAAAGCATAGGCATCTCTGCTTGCAGCCTGTTATTTACACCTTTTCCATGTTGCTTTGCCTTCCTTCATAAGGTAAATCTCCTCAACTTTAAAATGAAACAATATCCTGACACCAACACTGGTCAGTCAAATAAAAAATCCCACTGAACGCAAATCTGGTCAGTGAATCAAGTGTATATTAGTGTTACATACAAAATAAATATGCATATGGATGCGTGCACTGCATCTCATTTAATATAGATTCACCTTCAGCCTAGGACCTTGAATAACCGGGAAATGTCAACGATAGAGCATTGACATTCAGAACACAATAGGAACAAATCGCCAAAACAAAATAGCCAGTGCTGCGCCTTTTTGGCTGCATCACATACTACACAACAGCAATAACAACACAAGAATATCTGCTTTACAGTCCACCAAAAGTTACTGAATGGCTAGGCTAGCTGTACCTCCTTCTTATAATAACTTTGATCAAACTGCAATCTTTCCAACAATTTCATTATCATTTCTCTTCCTGAATTAAGCCATTATGGAGCTCCATAGAAAAAATAACTATGTCGTTTCCATATCCAAATTTCACATGAATCCACTGAACAGTAAAAGTTCTACAACATTAACCATAAATCAAAAGGGAGAAAACTTCCTAAATATGGTGCAATTCTCGATAAAATTTCTCTTCCTTGTTTTTTTCGCGATTATTTATAAAGCATAGTTCTGACAAGAATGGAGTAATCAGGGTTATTTCAAAATTCTCAAAATCCTTCTAGTTTACAATGTTTTTGACTATACAGTAAAAACATATACTTTTCACTTTCATTAACTTGAGACTTATCTATTTTCCCAGTGCTGCTACTGCAGGTAACACTTTCCATTATCATTCTACACCAAGTTATTTTTCTCCTCCCTTCCCATAAAGCCAAGTTATGTGTTATTTATTCCATTTAGTTCCAAAGAACTTTAACTTTCCACTGCACTAACGTAAAAATATTACATTATTTTCCATTGCCATTGTCACGGAGATTTATTTTCAACAGCAATACTTTTACACACACCACTCAGTTTTATTTCGTACATCTAACATGATTTTCCACTACCATTCAACTTTAAATTATTTATTTCCATTGCTCATCAACCTCAACTAACGCTCACTTCCAAAAATGTAGGTCTACCAAAATCAAAATTAAGTTTCATTATCTTCTCAGTCTTGAGTTTTAGTAGTTAGTTAGTTAGTTACTTAGTTAGATCTTACACAACCAACATAAGTTTCCTACTGTAATTCCTATCGCTATCATTCTACAACATTTAGCATACAATTTTCAAAGTCATTCTACCAGACGTAACACTTTTCACCTACATTCTGCCACAATCAAAGTTTACTTCTCACTGTCATTTTATTCGAAGACATTTTCCATTGCCATTCTACTCATTCTACTATATTTAACTCTTTCATTATCACTGTTCCATCATCTAAATAAAATTTTCAGATATTCTCCCACTTGCCCTATATCTGTGGACGTTTCCTCCACTTCAGAACATCCAGGCAGACGGAGGAATAATGGAAATGTTTGAAGGCCGGTCGAATTACAACGGGAATCTGGTTCCTCTGAAGACCCTTCTCAAATGCCTCTTACTATTCGACGTGACTTGCAACTCCCTTGGAACCGAAACATACCCACCTTCACACAACCGAATATAATAATAATAATAATAATAATAATAATAATAATAATAATAATAATAATAATAATAATAATAATAATAGAGAACGATCAGGCAAAGACCCTCTGGGTGATATGTGCAAACAGACGTGAGGTTGATTGACAAAACCAAGAAGAAAGTATCACTCATCGATGTCGGAATATCATGGAACACCAGAGTACATGAGAAAGAGAGAGAAAAGGCTGATAAGTATCAAGACCTGAAAATAGAAATAATAAGGATATGGGATATTCCAGTGGAAATTGTACCCATAATCATAGGAACACTAGACACGATCCCAAGATCCCTAAAAAGGAAACTGGAAAAAACAGATGCTGGAGTAGCTCCAAGACTCATGCAGAAAAGTGTGCTCCTGGAAACAGCGGACAGAGTAAGAAAAATTATAGATTCCTGAAGGAGGCAGCATGCAACTTGGAACCCCACACAATAAAACCACCCAATCGAATAGGATGACTGTGATAGACCGAAAAAAAATATAAGGAGATAAAGGACTAGCGTTATACTAACAAGCACTGCCGGAACTGCTCAGTATCACAAGAGAATCAATAACATGCAATAAAAAAAACCATGGAGACTGCACACCTTGACGCTAATTAACACGATAATGTCTTAACTAATCAGCACCCACGTTTAAGATCCCAAGAAAGTAAACTCCTGTTTGGGGAAGCCTGGCGTGTATGTCACAGTAGACGGACACGACACTAAACTTAGTTTAGTAAAGCGGCAAGCATTCGGTTAACCTGGTCAAGGAGAGTCCTGGGAAAGGTCTGCAACTGAAGGTACGAAAGCAATATTCCCTTTGGGAATCCGTGCGTCATGCAACACAGAATTTGAAAGGGAATTTGAAAGTACAAGTTTATATATAATACACACACACACACACACACACACACACACACACACACACACACATATATATATATATATATATATATATATATATATATATATATATATATATACATACATATTATATATATGTTTATGTTTTTAACTTTATCACTTACACAATTGTTCTGTGCATTAATGCAATTACTAACAGGACGTCATTGAAACGGCATGGTATCTAGAGAGATTTATAAAAAAAAAAAAAAAAAGTTACAAGCTTTCCTGAACCAACAGTTTCAATGAGGCGCTGCTTAGTAAAAAAATACATGTATATGTATGTATGTATGGTATGTATGTATGTACACACACACACACACACACATATATATATATATATATATATATATATATATATATATATATGTATAAATACTATATATATATATATATATATATATATATATATATATATATATACTATATATCCTTATATCCACGGTAGAAAGGTAAGTGAAAAACTTGGAACAAGTACTTTTATAGTATATTCTACATTTTCAATTTTATACTGAATATAATAGAAGGTGACAGACCTTTATATACAAAACAGAGAGGGAGGGGGCAGTATTCTTCGATAATCTGCAGGGTCAAAGAACACCAAAAGCAAAAGGAATCTGTTGGAATCCATTTTTATTGAAGCCACGTCAACAAGGAATTTAAATCTCCATCCTGGATTGTCCCTTGATCCTCCCTCCTTGTCTCTTTTGCTTGAAGAACACGCCGCCCAGATTAACAAACTGTAACACTGGCCCCCCCACCCTTTATGTTTTTGTATATAAAGGTCTGTCAACTTCTATTATATTCAGTGTGAACTTGAAAATGTTGAATATACTACAAAAGTACTTGTTTCAAGTCCTCAGTTTTGTACTCACCTTTCTAGCGTGGATTATATATATATATATATATATATATATATATATATATATATATATATATATATTATATATATATATAAAATTCAATTTTATCTCGTCACCGTAATTCATATATAAGCAATAAGCATTAAGTAATGTGCTTTAATATCTAATTCCCTCTAGTTTCGAAATTAATACAATTTTCATATAAGTCAAGGAATAAGAAAATATATCAATTCGGAGGTAGAGCGAATTAGATATTAAAGGACATTTGTAGGTTAATGCTTATATATATATATATATATAATCTTATATATATATATATATATTATATATATTATATAATAGATATATATATATATATATAATTAAAATTATATATTTAAAATTTGTATATAATATTATATATTATATATCATATATATATATATATATATAGTATATATATATATCATATATAGATATATATATATATAGCTATTATATATATAGATATATTATTATATATATATATATATATATATATATATATATATATATATATAATGCGAATACCACGGGAAATTGATAGTCAGGAATCCAAGCGCTTTCGTCTTTATTCAGACATCGTCAAGGAGCTACTGATATATATATATATATATATATATATATATATATATATATATATATATATATATATATATATATATATATATATAATATATATATATATATATATATAAAGAATAAACTGCCGTAAAAATTGAAATAACTACAATATCCTCTTAACTCCTAGATATCTTCTCACTTTTCGGATACGCTTGTACTACCAGGCCTGAGATCCAAATGACAAATTCTATTAATCCGCGTCATCACAATTAATCAGCAAAGCATCACAAGAGCAAATACTGGAAAAATGGGACCGATGCGCAATATATGAAATAACACTAGACGAACATATGATTAATGAGGATGATTCTTTGAAATATACAGGAACAAAATAAATATAATTCAAGTTCTCTTGAGCTGGAATTTAGTGAAAGACTGCAACAGGCAAATCAAACAATGAGTAGGCTGAATAACATATGGAGAACAAATACACCAAAATTGTCTATGAAAGGAGGGTTATACGACATTCTATTCCGATCTTATGCACAGGTTCACCCCGAACTATACTGCTATACAAACATGTATCCTAAATGACAATGAAACTTAAGAAAAATATTCAGAGTCAGAAGACATGATGAGAAATGATCCCATAAGAGGAGATGTATATGGAAGACCCTGACCTTCTTGGATGAGAACAATGAGATGGGAGACGGGAACCTAAGTGGCAATTGTGGAAGTGAGAACAGAGGAAAAACGAAGGACGGAATTGCACAGAGGTCCTTTGCGTATGTGTGTGTGTATATATATATATATCTATATATATATATATATATATGTATAGTATACATACATATATATACATATATATATATAATGTCTGTGTATGATTTCCTTTCAACGTGTAAATCTCTCCTTTACTCTGGTTTTCCTAGATTATTATAACAGTGCCATCTTAGTCACCACCTATATATATTTAACGTGAGGAATGTTAATAACATTACAATGGCATCACATTCCTTTCAATGGCGTGTATTCAAAACTAGCACACAAAATATTACATAAGAAATACGACACAGAATAATTACATCTCTAAATTATCATCTCGAAATAAAATTCCTATTTCAAGGTGTCTTAGCAGGACTCAGATCAAGGCTTGATCTTTATCTCACTTTTTCATTTTAATGGGAAAAAGTAAAAACTTAAAAATACGTAGTAAAATTGTTTAAGTATTCCATCATTGGAGCAATTCTCTCTATTTGGATTTTTGATCTCAGGATATATCGCATCACCAACTCAAAAATGATATTCTCCTTCAATATCAGGCTCTTTTTAAGAAGAAACAATGCTCGAAATCTGCAATAACTTACTATCAAAGAAGTGCCGGGAAAGCCTAACGTAGTTTCAAGTCGAGTTTCGGAAAACACCAAAGCAGCCGAGAAATTCAAGAAGATAAGCTGTGGACGACAGTGAGAGCATAGACGTCAAATCACACGTCAAAATGTCTGTGGTGATTCAACTTCTAAACTAAGCATAAATTAAACATAAAATCTTTAACGTCTGCGTAAATATATCTTAAAAGATAAACTACCGAACTGCAACAACATTAAAAAGAAAACACGCTGGGAATGGCCAAAGGAATCCCCTGATATTCCCATTCCATATGAACTCATAAGGAACAGCAAAAATCTAATTCGGGAGAAAGTTGATTAAATGCGCTTTTGATCTCTACAAAGAATGATTTCCAACGAACAGACAAAGAATAATGGATTATGTATCTCGATAACATATTCATCACTGGAGCAAATAATGAAAGGAATGAACACATGAATAAGGAATAACTGTTGTGTGTGTGTGTGTGAGAGATGAGAGAGAGAGAGAGAGTGGGGAGGGGGAAATCTATACAGGAATAATGTCTAAAACACGAAAAGTAAAATAACGTAGAAAACCCACCGCTAACAAGAAAAAAGAAAAAAGCTGAGAAGGAGAAGGGAAAAAATATGAGTTTCAAAAGGAAGCGAAAAATAATTTCACGCTTATGATAATCGCCATTATCCTTTTTCCACACCATGCTTATATAAGCAGTCGCTGGATCCCTAGAGGCTCCAGACAGGATTTTCACTAAAAATTTACAGCTGTACACCACGACCTTGCAACAACGCTGCGGCGTGAGGAATGGAGGAAGCACGAAGAGGATGATAACATATTCAGAAATACTAAACAGAGACAGAACTGAACAACTCATTTTCACTAGGTCTTTTTAACTAAAATATAATGGCTTGAGAAGGAACAGTGCTGGAAAAAAAAGGGGGAAATGTTTAGAACGGTGATTCCCAACCAGGGTTCCTCATTCCATAATCAGGGGTTCCGCAAGAAGTCTTCAAATAAATATGTATTGCAAATGACGCTGATATGAATTTACACAGCTCGAACAGCAGTGGTAGATATTATATGATTTATATTAAGTAATATATATATATAGTATATATATATATTATATATATATATATATATATAATATATATATATATATATATATATATATATATATACACACACATATATATAGTGCCTATAGATATAGGTTCCCTAGGATATGAAAAATTGTTTCAATGGTTCCTTGATGGTATAAAGGTCGGGAATCACTGGTTTAGAAGTATAAAGTCAGAGACTTATAATTTAATACGGAGAAAAGGGATAAAAGGTGTCTTCTACGAAAAAAACGGTAATATCCTCGAAGCAAGCATTACCCAACAAGCGGATCAATCAAGGTGGAAGTCTGAGCGACACCCCCACCCCCCCAGTTTAGCATACAAGCCTCCTGACATCAATACGTCAGCCGCCATGCATATTTTGTGCCATTCATCGCCTTACTTGCGGTCACGCCGTTCCTAGATATAAGAGCCCTTTCATTATTACATTATTTTTATTATGAATCGGCTGACTTAGTTGTTCTGAGAGATATATCTCCGTTCTCTCAATATATCAACATAATAGATCCTCTTTATACTAGTCTGTAGTACCCCATTCTTTTCATAAGACTACTTTTCTACTCCACTTCGTCTTCATAATCAAAATTCTGTCTCCTGAGACACACCTCTACTATCCGACTACTTTGCAAAGGTCCCGTTACCCTTATTCATTCAGCAACTCGGTGATTCATCCAATGAGTTAACTGGTCCAGATATTTACGACTCAATGTAAAAAATGATTGGGAACACTGCAAAAACATCTAAAATTTTAGTTACGTACCCACGTAATGAAATCATAATTTCCTCTTTATCCATTGGTTTTACATTGAAATAAAATAAGATAACAATGATGACGATAACGACAATGGAAAAAAACTGGTAATAAGCAAATTCCAACAATTCCTTGATCCCCCAAAAATAATAATCTTACGTGCCCAACTCTGCATGACAGGCAAAGAGCTCTGGCTTCGACTGCCGAGAGGTCAGGAATTTTTTGGCCGAATTCCATCAAATCTCACTATGCCTCAGTCAGCTGACTTAACCTGTAAAAGCGCCTGAGAGTCGCAGCTCATCCCAAAAGACTTCATGAAAATCAAAAAGATAACATATCCTTCTGAAGCGACCTCTACAAGGGAAAACTCTCTCTCTCTCTCTCTCTCTCCTCTCTCTCTCTCTCTCTCTCTACATACACACACACACACACACACACACACACACACACACACACCATAATATATATATATATATATATATATATATATATATATATATATATATATATATATATATATCGATACAAATGTCAGATGGTAAAATCGTCACTGATAAAACAATAAGATAATAGGATCAACCTTTCCAATGGAGCCTGGGACTCTGACCATATGGACAAAATCTTCCTTAAGTCAACAATGAAGCGGATTAAGATAATTAACAGAACCAGGTCGGCTTAGAGGTGACCCCAGGTATCACCTAAGGGTATATCTCCCACTATATATTTAGCCAATGCAACTTCTTCTGTCATTCGCTAATTTTATACTTGAGACATATCCTGTTTTAACAGAAGAATTTATTTACACACACACACACACATATATATTTGTGTGTGTGTGTGTGTGTGTGTGTGTAGAATCTACTGGTCGCTTTTTCACCACATACATATGCAATTGTAATTGCCACAATGCCCTCTTAACTTATTTAATTCTTTGTTCTTTTTTTAATATGCTTGTCACTACAAAGCATGACTATCCAAGTACAAAGAAATTTGAAGAAATTGTGATGTCCGATACTGGGATACGAACCCAGGTCCCATAATCACAAAGAGGTCACGTGGTCAGGTCGGCAACGTGACCTCTTTGTGGTTATGGGACCTGGGTTCGTTTCCTGGTATGGACATCACAATTTCCTCAAAGTTCTTTGAACTTGGATCTTCAGGCTTTGTAGTGACAAGCGTATCCAAAAAAAGAGCAAAGAATTCACGAAGTTAAGAGGGCATTGTGGCTATTACAATTGCATATATATTTTTATATATATAATATATATATTATAATATATAATATATATAAATATAATATATATTGTATATATATATATTATACATACATATATATATATAACATATTATATATACATATATTATTAATATATAACATATATTATAGTATGTATAAGTATATAATATATAGTTATATCCTATATATAGGTTTCATCTTTATATCTTCAACATTTATTTCTGTGGTACCTACGTCACGTGTTATTATGATGCCAAGTACACCCACACACATAGACACACACACAGACACATACACACACACACACACACACACATATATATATTATATATATATATATAATATATAATATAATATAATATATATATATATGTGTGTGTGTGTGTGTGTATATATATATATATATATATTATATATATATATATATATATATATATATGTATATATATAAAGCAGGATCTCGTTTAAACAGATCGATATCTAAGGATGATTTCTTACAAATAGTTACAAACTTTCAAGGACCCGTCTGGTCAGACGATGAGGACAGACCTTCCTTTAAAGTTTGCAAGCCTTTGTAATAAAATATCCGTGACATACCATCATGTTTGAATGAGGTACTGTTACTAACTGAATTAATCCAAGTGTTCAAGCTTAATACAAGACACACACATATAATTTTATAAATTATTATATACCATTATATATATCATATATAGTATGTATTGCCTCCATACTCCCCATGCAAGGATGGTCGCCTCTTCCACAATAGGTTAATGTACGACTCCCGATTGAGGTGGAAACGCTTTGTGCACATCCCGTAAATCTTAATGTTCAGAACCGGAGGTAAAATTGTGAATTTGTGCATTATATATATATATATATATATATATATATATATATATATATATATATATATATATATATATATATATATATATATATATATGTGTGCGTGTGTGGAAAAATATAAAGTACGAGTGGAAAAGACTGAGAATGGAGAGTGGTTTGTAGAAATGTGTTTGAATTGGTGACTGACTGTTGGAAATACATGTATGTAGAAGGGAAAGTGACTGGTTTGGTGTAAAAGTGGGTCTGAGATAATGTTGTATTATGTTTCTATGGCTGTCCAAAGTCCTTATGGCTTGAATGATAAACGAAGTCGGCGAAAGGTTTACATATACAGGTGCAAAGTTGTGGCATAAGACTGGAGATAAACGAGAGAAACTGAAGAAGCTAGTAAGAGTCTGGAAACGTTGGTATTAGAAGGAAGTTAGTAAATGTAAACAAGAGAAAGGTGATGAGAATTTAAATATTAGTGGACATTAATATGAATGATGGAGAATAGAAACTGTCGATTCACAGAGGTACTTCGGAGGTAATTATAACAGCTGATGGTAAAATGGTAAGTCAGTCACAGAGTAAGACAAGGACGAAAGGTGGTAGGGTGGCCGCAAAAGATTGGAAAGAAAAGACGAAAGACACGATGCGGATATATGAAAGATGCATCGAGCAAACTCTCCTTTATGGAGGTCAAGTGTGGATGCTGTATGTGAATGAGAAAAGTGTGAAACAGTTGAGATGAATTGTTTGTGCACTATATGTAACGCAAGAAAATTTAAATGATGAGAAATGTGGAGGTACGTACAAGCCGTAAAAAGGTCAGCATAAGTGAAAAGGAGACTCGCAGAACGTTTGAGCTACTACGGCAATATAGAAAGAATGGAGAAACAGGCTGGTGAAAAATGCATAAAGAAGAGGAGCGGAACATTTCGAAAGCGCTGGATAGACTTTGTGGAAGAAGCATTAGAGAGGAAGAGCCTTAATATGCTGGATGCAAAAGTCTTCATGCCAGATAAAGGTCAATGGTGAAGTGAGTGCGTGTCTCTGGGCTACGTGAGTGACGGGGGCAGTGTTCGAGCGATGATGGTGGGCTGACTGGGTATGTGAACAAAGCGTCTAATCTTATGGAGCTTTAAAGTGCGTGGCAGTGACCAATGCGTTGCTTTAAACCAACCACTGTTAGGGGCGATAAGCTTTTTGTTGAAATAGTATAAATACCGTACATATGCCGAAATAATATGTATACCGTACAGAAAACGCTGAATACGAGAAAAATCGACGCCATTTGCTCCAGCCTAAAAATCATGGCGTTTTTCGCTTCCATTTTTCAAAGGAAAGTAGTTAGTGTTATTTCCAGCGGAGTCATTCAACCTGAAGTGGCAGTTGGGGATTAGTTGGTGGGTCACCTCACTTCTCATCATACACTATGTAGGTCTAAAACAGACACGCACATACATATAAATGCATTCATGTATGCATATAAATTCCCATATGCATGCATACATAAACACACATCTATATTTATCTAATGTATATATACGTGTGTGTGTGTTAATGTGTTTATGTGGAATCAAGGTTTGTATACAAGACGCATCAATGAAAAATGAAGTGAGGCTATGGTCCCGACCGCTTTGGTCTCTTCAGATATTTTATAAAACGGAGAAAAATTATATTTCTATATATAACAGTATGAAAACACAGCACATTCGAACGGTTAAGAAGAACGTCGAGTGAAGTTTGACTGACAGATTGTTACTGTAAGGCACCTGACCATGATTGCTTCCTCACGAAAAATAATTGGCTGTTGAAAGCCAATGACAGAGCTGGAATTTCTCAGTCTCTCTCGAGAGTTCACGTAAGCTGGATGTATGTTCCACCTCTCCTGAAAGACGCATATTTCAGGAGAGATGGAACATACATCCTGCCTATGTGAACTCTCTCAAGAGACTGAGAGTTTCCAGCCCTGTCATTGGGTTATCAACAGCCAATCAGGGGCGATTAAGGGACTGGCCTAAACATCAAATGCTCGGCTGATGTGAATCTACTATAGATGAAGTTGAAGAGGGAGGTTTCTGATAAGAGCGATCTAAGTATCCAGGATAGGCAAGAGGTTAAGGCCGCAGTTTCTGGACGGCATTTTGATTTTTGATACAGCGCAGATGAGCCATTATCATGAAGGCGAATGAAGTGGATAATACTGCGGAAGTTGTCTGCTGGAGGCGGAGTATTCATTTAGGATTCTGAAGTTACAATTCGTGTCCTCCCTTTTTGTGTCTGGAGCTGCCACAGGTTTGGGGTAACGGTCTAATGTTTAAACACATATTCATTCATACACATTTATATGCAGACACACACATACTCTGGAATGATGGCGCTAGATCCAAGCACATCTTAGCCCTGCCTGCAACCCACCACGATCCACTACCTTCCAGACTCCTACTTCGAAGTTGGAGTCAGGTGAATAAAGGAACATGAACAGATTGCTCGGTTTTTGTCCCGGACTCGAACCAAGTTGCGCCAGTAAGAGGAATGTGTTAACCAATACACACTATGTATGTGTATATAATATAAATAAATAAATAAATATATATATATATATATATATATATATATATATGTATATATATATATACTATATGTGTATATATGCTTAAAAACACACAGTAGATACACGTGACTTCAATAAATAAGCGAATATCACCGGAAAATGATAGGCAGAAATCCAAGCACTTTCGTTTTTTTTTAAGACATCGTCAAGGAACAAATGAAATACAGTTGGAAAGAAAGTTACGAGGAAAACAAACGGAACAAGAATACCAGATGATTAATTGTCAAATGGGTAAAAATCAAAGAGATAATCCAGGATGTCTTAATAAAGACGAAAGCTCTTGGATTTCTGCCTATCATTTTCCTGTGGTATTGGCTTATATATATATATATATATATATATATATATATATATATATATATATATATATATATATATATATATATATATATATATATATATATATATATATATATATATATATATATATATATATATATATATATTATGTGTGTGTGTGTTTATGTGTGTTTGTGTTTCAACCTCATACTCTATTCTTTACACCTTAAATTGACAAAGCAATACTGAGCGACGTTTCTGATATTCATCCATGAAACTACATTATCCCTAAAATTTATTCGACTAATAATCTCGCTATCGCTGGTCACTTCCAATTCCCGCGTTTATTAGCGTCATTAAGCAGTGATTATAGTCTATTAGTTCCATTCACGGCTATTGCTTTTCAGAATGAAGCCTTTAAATGCATTCTGTTCCAAACAGCAACATGACTCATTTTCGAAAAGGATATAACCTGTCAGGACTGGTTGGTCGGTCCATCCACTGCAAAAGGATCCTCGAACAATATTAATATATTGAAAATTAGCAATTGCTTTCGTGCATTTGCGGTTCTTAAAAATGGTGTCCTCGTCATCATTATCATCATGATCTTATAACCATCATAATATTATTTTCTATATTAATATATACATGACCATTCTCGCGTGGGAAAAAATGTAAAAGGAAACCTCCTATCGATAAGTACCTCAATAAATGGAATGAAAAAAAAATAAAAAAAGGCATTCATAAATAAGCAAGTCCATTACCAAAAGCACTGCCAAAAGCCGTGTGCTTGCAGTCTATCAACAGGGTCAGGATTTGCCATTTCCCAAAATACCTCTAACCTGTTACACGCAGGTAAATGACGTCATTGGTGAATTTTAAAGGAGAACCAACAGGTACTTTTTTGCTAAATTCACTCCTATTGAGCTACTATGTCAAGCACATTTTCGTATTGATTTTAGCTTTTCTTTAGTATGCTATTATTATTATTATTTTAATTATTATTATTATTATTATTATTATTATTATTATTATTATTATTATTATTATTATTATTATTATTATTATTATTATTATTAAATTCTTGGCCTTAGTAGACTGTTCAATGAGAATGCTTGTAAAATAATTATTATAATTAACAAAACTCTTAAATTCAACCAATCCCATCCGTATGAATAAGATTAAAAAGTAATGACAACTGGAAATGAAAACCACCCCCACCCCCCCAACCAATTCTAAACATAATGATACGCAGAAAGCAAATACATTTCATCTATTACGATGAAACTAACTATATAATACAAATAACAGACGATTAAAAATTAATTTCGAAAGTTGATTTCGTTCAAATTCTCCATAATACCAGCACTTGAATATAAACTTTGAAACTATTTTACATTTAAAAGCTCATTACGTCAGACGTTCGCAAATAATTGACAGAAGGCAAAATGCGTAAATTAATAATAATGACAGGGAACGTTGGGCATGAAAATGAACTCTCTCAGGAAAGTATCCTCTGAAAGAACTTCAATCTGTCCTTTAGTCTCTGAAAGGGAAACAGCCCACGCTTAAAGTCTAACAGGTAAGCAACCTACATGAGAAATCTACAAAAAAGCGAAATCTTTGTAGGAAAACAGGCCACATTTAAATCTCTAACGTTCAGTTATGCCTGCGCAGTTATAAACTGCACAGTCGGCCTGTGCAGTTATACCTGAACGTTAGTGTGGACAAAAACCTGCAAACAGTTTTTTTCTTGGCCTGGACATCCGGCGGTGCAACCTGCACAGTTTTTTTCTGGCCTGCTCCAGGCGGCCGTGGACGAACCTTGCACAGTTTTTTCTGGCCATGCACAGGCGGCGTGGACCCAACCTGCACAGTTTTTGTCTGGCCTGTCACATGGCTGGGCGTGGACAACCTGAACAGTTTTTCCTGGCCTGCACAGGTGGCCGGGCGTGGACAACCTGCACAAGTTTTTCTGGCCAGCCGCAGGCGGCCTGAGTAATATGCTCATCTCAATCGATGAGCCTCCGACCAAACGGCTGCGCATGCGCACTGCAACGTTAATGTGGTGGAGGCAACTTTCTTGGCTCAATTCGCTGTCTGTCCGCGGACAGACAATATGTACCAGTAAAGAATATTGAGTTGGGTTTTGTTGAACTGAAAAGTGTTTATGCCTAAATTGATGATATAATTGATACAGATGTCAAATGAAATATATTCATAATTTTTCCACAGGAAAAACAATTAAGTGTAACGAAAGCTGAAAGTGGCGCCATCATTCCTCAATGTCTTATGGATTTCATTGAAATATATGTGAATGAGACTGCTTTGGCAAGCAAAATCCAAAGGTTATCGTAATAGATTAAGCCTATGTTCATTCGTTGTTCTAAACCATACATGCAAGACAGTTTCTCAGTGAGAACAAATATTTATTATGACAAAATAATGTAAAAGAAGAATAGGCCTATAGGCGTCCATTCACGATTATGCACCATGTATGTAATTAATTTAAAAAATGAGAGCAAAATAATATTATACTTCCTGATGAACCAAAATTAAACAATGTTGGACTATGTATGTTTATTCACTGCTTACATTCCACGTAAATTCGTTTTGAAATGAAATTAGACTAATCAGCACATTATGAAACAAAGGAAGACAGCAATAAGCTATGGATTTTCATTCACTGTAACACGTCATAAAGTCAATCTTAAATTGAAAACACATCAGTATTAACCCCTTTTAATAAAATATCTGTCAACTTTGAAATGAAATCAAACGATTACGAAGTTAATTATCTTTCCGTGGAACCTCGTTCATCTATAAAATCCAATAAACAATATGAAAGTCCTTGAGGCCAAATTTAAACTCTTATTAACAAATCCACATGGGAGTATTTGATTCGTTTTTATCAACCACTTTTTCACTGGACGTCTTGCTTGACGTTTATGAATTTTTTTTATGATGTCAGAAAGTCAATTACAGCCAGAGATCGTGTGTTGACGCCATGGCTGTTACTGAGGTCTGAGGAAACGGCCTGAATCGTTAGTGGCGAAGATTTGCCTGCACAGTCCGACTCCGGAGTTATAACTGTGCAGACATAACTAAAACGATAGTGGCGGGCTTTAGGTTTGGGCCAGTCCACTCTTTAATCTCGCAAGGGCAAGTCCATGCATAAAGGTCTGAAGGAAACCTAGTCCATGATTAAATGTCTGGAAAAAACTAAATCTTCTGGGAAGACCTGTTCTTGATTAAATCCCTGAACGAAATCCAGACCACTTTAAAGCTCTACAAGTAATCTTCCTTGCTTAAATCTCTGAAGGAAACGCGTCAGTGACTCATCTCCAAAAGGAAAGCCAGTAAATAATTAAAAATATCAAAGAACCCAAGCTACGTTTACATGCTTAAAAAGCCGCAAACGAAAGCAAGTCCACAATAATGAACCAGGCCAGGATTAAAGCTATGAAATCAACCATCTCTGCATAAATATCTTGACAAAAGCCATGTCTGAAGCTATGAAGGAAAGCCCCTCAGTCATTTCAACCCAGCACATAATCAAATCTCTAAAGATGCTAATCCACTCTCAAAGCTCTGAGGATATTCCGCCTTAATTAGCAGAAGAAAGTAACTCCATGCTTAAAGCTTCAACAGGAAGCCAGTCCTTGATTAAATTTCTTAATGAATCCAGTCGACGTTTGAATCAACCACTGCACACACAAAAGCTCTAAACGAAGAAGCCATACCTTCTTGAATAAATCTCTGATGGAAACCCGGTCCATCATTAAAGCTCTGAAAGAAAGCCCAGTCCACAATAAAAGCGCTGAAAAAACTCAGTCGGCGTTGAAATCCACAATACAGGTCTCTCCATACAGAAATCTGCAGGAAAGTCCGCCTATGCTTGAATTTCCACAAAATTATTTAATCTATACTTCATTCTCTGGGAGGAAACCTCTCCGCGCTTTCATCTCTACGGGAAAGCAATGAATCTCTGCAAGAAGGCGAGGCCTCCGTGCTTGAATTTCTGACGGTAGCTATCCCTTTAACCTCATCTTGATGATAATGATGATGATCATTATCATAATGAAGCGATCTTCATAATCACTCTGAAGCCCTGATAATAATGTAAAACGATATACTGACGGCTTTGAATGAAACACATCAGTACTATTCTACTGCTGTTGTTGGTGGTGCTAGTGATGTCAAGTACGAAATATTGGATGGTTAAGAAAATAATGACGAAAAGCGAAGGTGACACAATCTTAGCTGGTCATCAAGGCAACGTCTAGAGATACAATGAAGGTGTAAGAGATGATATACTAAAAACGACGGCAAAGAATAATGATCATCATAACCACTATGAAGACAAACCTACTATGATTGTGGAATAATATTAAGGTGCAACAAGATTTGACGATGATGCTGGTGATCGCGAACGTAAGCACTCATGGGGAGGCAGAAGTGACGACCATAATAATGTTAATGACAGCATAGACCACAACACGTAAGTAGGAAAATCGTAGATAATGATGAAAGGCAACGCATATTCAATAGTTTTACATTTCTCACTAAAGATGAATTATAGTGATTCCTGATGTATAATATATTGAGGCTCAAGCCACAAGTTTGCAGAAGCCACGAGAGATATCCCATTGAAACCTTTCTCTCTCTCTCTCTCTCTCTCTCTCTCTCTCTCTCTCTCTCTCTCTCTCTCTCTCTCTCTCTCTCTCTTTAGAATCCTGAGATGACAAAAGCGTACTACATCAAATAATAAAACTGGAAAGTTTATGTCCTTCAACGCCTGGACGAATGGGGAAAAAAATCGCAACAATAAGGCTATCAATAATTTGTCAGCTCTATTTGATACTGTATTGCTGGGGATTAATTCACCGACAGTGGAACAGCATACAGGTCATTCATCAAAGAGGTATACCGATCATTCCCCAACGAAATATACCGTTCACTTCCCTAAGAAGCATACCAGTCATTTCCCAACGCGGTATATCGGTCATTCCCCAACGAAGTCTACCCTTCATTTCCCAGCGAAGTATCCCAGTCATTCCCCCACGAATTATACCGAGTACCGCGAACAATGCCCCGCCCAAACAAAACCAGAACTAAATTTTAGTCCGCGGTAAATTTCTCCGACATTCCAGACGGCGACGTGCGTCCGAGAGGGTGTGTAACCCCGAACAAGTGAGTACTGGTCTCCAGCAGCAAAATTCTAGATAAACGCTTGAAGGATAAATCATTTAGAACAATTTGAGCTTAGCAATTCGAAATCCGTATTTAATCCTAATTCCATCATACTGCACAAAGTCAAATTCTTGCTTGATAAATTAATTACTCTTCACCATTTATTATTCAAGTCTGCACAGGCCAAAATATCTAAGTTATTCTTGTGAGCAAATGTTCGCAGATGTCTAGACATGCCGTTAGGCAATAGACAGCAAATGGGTACATGCAAGAGAGTGCTATTTATAAAAGTATCTATATGGTATAACACACTTTTCTTAAAATAAAATAACTGCATATTCATCAATACGTAAGCTTATCAAAGACTCATGAACAAAAGGCATGTCCACAAAGCATCCTTTATATAATATAATATAATATATATATATAATTATATTATATATAATATAAAGTAGATATTAATAATATATTATAATATATATATATATATTATATATATATAAAGGTTTTTTGCCACGAAGGAAAAAATGAAAAAGCGGCTATCTCGCTTTTTCATTTTTTCCTTCGTGGCAAAAAACCTTTATTTATACATAGCATCACGTTTTATATACTTCGTGATCAAGTTATTATATATATAATATATATATATATATTAAATATATATATTAGATATATATATATATGTGTGTGTGTGTGTGTGTGTGTGTATAATACATACATAACATATATATAATATATATCATATATATATATATATATATTATATATATGTATATATATGTGTGTGTATGTGTGTATGCGTGTGTATATATGTTATATAATATATATACATATATATATATATATATATATATTATATATATATACATACATAAACACTGCATATGTATATGTGATTGCGCGCGTTAGTGTGTGCATGCTACTGTGCACTAGTTCCGGAGGTAAATCAAGGACATCAACAAATTATTTTCCACAGTAAACCAGACCAACAACTTTAACGTATCAACATTTTTTAGTTTTTATCCTGTACAATATTCCCTGCATCACTGATATAAAGCGTTTAAATACTTAGAAGTTGGAAAGCAACAAGCGGCAGAAGAATAAACTATTTCCCTGGAAATACTATTGACAA
>NC_087221.1:11023475-11025975 GCF_015104395.2 Macrobrachium nipponense | reverse complement strand
TTCATTTGCATTCACAATTTAATTAACTTAGTTATTTTCATTACTTAATCGTTGCACATTTAATTGAATTTAACACTTGTGAATTAATTTGCATTTACTTATAATTCTTTTCAAGTTTAATTGTTGTTTAGCACTTGTGAATTAATTTCCAAATTTCAATTATTGCCTAACACTTTTGAATTTCAATTGAATTAATTTTCTTGAATTTTATGATAAATCAATTTTGATTTAATTTTACTTAATTTAATTCAAGAATTAATTATACTTTACTTTGTTTTTAAGTAACAGTAATTTTCCCTGATATTGTGAATTTCACTTATAATTTTGAGTTTGATAATAATTTTTTTATTTAAAATTTTCATAAGTATTTAATTTCTAACCAGCATATTTGCATATGATTATATTTAGCTTAGGTAGAAACACAGAGTGGTAATTGATCTGTTTTCCTTCAATTAACTTGAAGTGACTTAGAACCAGGGAAGTACTTAGACTTCTGAAATCAGGGAAATACTTAGACTTTTAAAGTTGTTGATGGAGTGATGCCCTTTAATTAATTTAATTACTTACAAGATTACCTCACACCTGCCTGTTTTGATGAACTTAGTCTGATTTTCTGCAATACTGGTAAGTTGTTGAAGGGGATCACTGTGCCTTTAGAGTATTCAGTCGTTTAGTACCTGTGATGAGGGTTCAGGTGTCTGGCTGTTGTGAGGTAACAATTAATGAAAGGTAAGTGTAGTAACCAGATACTTGGCACTTTGTCACCATATATATATAAATGTACGTGTGTGTGTGTGTGGGTGGGTGTGTACACATACTTACACCACTATAACTACCCTACAACAACTCATTGTACTGTAATAATATAAAAATAAGTTTGTAATAACCACAAAAACGCAATTGATGAAGTGCCCTTGTTCTCATTCGCTTCTTCTGTCTATTATCCTCCCCTCTTTGCGCTCATGCCCTAAAACATATATAATAACGGAGCGCCTTACTAATAAAAAGTTATAGGAAAAAATGCTACTTTGGTTCCACCGTCAGCAACTCGTTTCTAGCCCAGCCCCCCTCCTTCCCAACCCCACACAATAGAAAAAAAAAAAAAAAGCAGCAACGGAGCCTACGAGTGAATGACGTCATCTAGACTGGCGGGCTTATTAGAGAGGATCGACTGCTTCCTCCTCTTCTCCTCCTCCACCTACCCTTCCCTCTTCTTACCTCTCCCTGTCTCTTCCTTTTCTTCCCATTCGCCCCATGGAATAGATGTAACAAAAATGTCTCATTTCGCCTCCTTTTTATAGGCTAAACGGGGCGAAAGGAGAACTGTCCTAATTTACGACAAACGGAACGCGGACGGAGAATACTGAACAAGGGGAGTCACCCGGACTGGGATCACAAGGGAAGGGGGGGAGGGGGACGCTTCTCAAAGGGAAGAGAGGACCTGCCTTCTTCAAGGAAGAACTGGAATCTGGAAGCGAGACTAATGGTGCCCGAATCACTCGGGAAGGTGATGATGACGATAGTCAAGACGAAAAGTCTGGGCAAGATGTGTAGAAAGGAGTTCAAATATACATGCCATAGACATTGAAGTATATTATAAAGATCCTATTACTACTATATAACAAACACTATATTATATAACAAACACTATATAATATATATATATATATATTATATATATATATTCTAATATAACATCATACATATATATTAATTATTATAATAAATATAATTATATATTTATATATTATATATATATATATATTAATTATATATATAATTATATATATATATTACCACTTTCAAACATATCCCGGGCCTTTAACCCACCTATCAGGAAAAACGGGATCAGATAAAAACCAATCACCGCTACATTCATACTACAATGGGCAAATTGAAGATGAACCCTCTGTATAAAAAATCCAACACGATTGACCTCTACGAATTAAGGTCATACTTTTCTATTGTTAATGCCATCTACCCAGCGCTTGCTTTGTCTTCCTCTCTTCTCACCCAACAGTTTTGCATCATACATTGTTTTTTTACAAACTTTCATCCTAAATTCTTCTTATATATAACCAAAACATCTAAAAGACTAGTCCATCATTTCACCTATGCTAGTCTTTTACAACTTCTCCGTATCTAAGCATTTCTCAGCCTTTCATTTTTTTTTCTTACGCCATATACTATACTAAGTAGACGGTTATTCTTATTAATTCAAACCGTTCCACTTTCAATATCTAGGTTTCACTTCCATAAAAGAGAGTAAGCGCAACAATCCCTTATATACAATCCCACCCTGGCTTCAATGGGCAATTCAAATCTGTTATTAATCATTTCCACACCCTGCTGTCTTCTTTCTTTCACCCGCCTGTGACTCTTCTTTCCTCCAACCATAATGTACACATTTACTCCTAATTACTTATATGAAACACGATCTACTGCTCTACTTCCCTGAGCTCCATCTGCCTCCATGAACTTACTTTTGCTCACTTTTACT
>NC_087221.1:10945975-11013475 GCF_015104395.2 Macrobrachium nipponense | reverse complement strand
CGTCATCATTAAAACCGCATGGGAATAGTACAAAGATGGTTCAGATAGGCTCGGCCATCTGCTATCACAAGCCAGACGAGAGAGAGAGAGAGGGAGAGAGAGAGAGAGAGAGAGAGAGAGAGAGAGACAGACAGACAGACAGACAGACAGACAGACAGAGAGAGAGAGAGAGAGTAAGTTTATTCAATAAAATCTTTAAGAATATATAAAAAATGGTACTTTCATCAATACTAAAAATCAATGGATATCTCAAATCATTCTATTCTTTTGCAACTTATATAACTAACGGAAATTTCCAGAAGGAAGAATCTGGTAGAAATAGCTAATACGTACTTAGCTCCTGATTAGATTTCCTGAAAAACGTTTTTACAAAGACATACATAAAAATACATACAAATATAAAACACATTACGTATATATATATATATATATATCTTATATATATATATATATATATATATATATATATATATATATATATATATATATCTTAAATTCCCAATGATCCTGTGGATGGAGATAATACTTGACACGAAAATTGCTTTCCTGTCAAGTGATGCATCTTTAAAACTGGTTCAGTTCCCTGAAGGTGACTTTTTCAACGAAAGTCAAAAGTCTTTGGACCTCCTAATTTTCATAACATATGTGACATTCGGCATCACACACACACACACACACACACACACACACACACACACACATATATATATATATATATATATATATATAATATAGTATATTGTATATATACGTTTTTTATGAATATAGCGATACATGTATACATGAAAATGGCTGTGTAACGAGAGTAAGTGGATAACTTCACCTTATGTGCCAAATATTTACTGGCAATAATAAAAAAAAGAAAAAAAAAAGGCAATCAGACCATCCACTAAATCTTGTCCCTCCATACGGTGCCATGCCAACTTCTCGGCTCCTGGTTCAACAGACGGTCGGTAGCGTTATTTGCAAATGGAATGTGTAATCTAAACATGGACCTTACAACTTATATGGAAGGTTTCTATCGATCTCTGTCTGTGTATGTATGTGCGTGAATACACACACACACACACACACACACGGGATCGATAGAAACCTTCCATATGAGTTGCATAATAGTATATATATATATATATATATATATATATTTCTAAAATATTATATTTATATATATATATATATATTATAGGCTCCAGTATATTTATATGTACTGATACGGCAAACACCCAAAACACATATTTATAATGTGTGTGTTGGTGTGTATGTGTGCTCCGAGGTATACTTTAACATGTTAATGATTACGGCAAAACACACAAACACATATACGTATATGAAAATGGGATCTGTGTGCATAAAATGAAAGTCATCAAATTTTCTAGGAATAGTTGAATGTACATACAGGTTCTTTTGTGTTGGAATCTATACTCTGTTTATTTTCCATCTGTCCATCCGCCTGTGGTGTTTTTGTATGGTAACACTGCATCCCGGCTTTAAATAGTTACGGTATGTGTAGTTTGGTATAAAAGGATATCTGGGTGTACATTTGCAACTGAAAAGTGTTTTAATAATTTACTGTAGACGAATTACACCGTTAATATTCGAAATGGGATCTTATTATTATTGTTGAATGTAACTATCTAAAGCCCGGGACGCAGGTGTTACCATACGGAAACACCACAGGCGGATGGACAGATGGAAAAAACATAGTATAGTGAACGATTACAATAAAAAAAAAGGGGGGGGGGGGACGGGGGGGGGGAATATGTCATTTGTATCATCCAAACTGAATAACGGAACTTTTAGAAACCAAATAGGATGAAACTGTATAAAAGAGTAATATTATACATACTTCAAGCGCGATCTATGCGGAAATGAACCATTGTATGACAATTGAACTCTAAACGCTTTTGCAAATTTAAGAATAAAGCTTTAGAGAAAATAGGAGCAAAGAAGGATTCTAAAACAATAAGGGACATGACGGATTTTCCACATAGATGAGATAATTAAGGAGTCATAAAGAAGGATATTCTAAAACATACCATAAGGGACATGACGGATTTTCCACATATAGATGAGATAATAATGGCTTAGAGAGAGAGAGAGAGAGAGAGAGAGAGAGAGAGAGAGAGAGAGAGAGAGAGATGCCTTGTACACGTCCTTCATACAACCCTATGGAGAATGGTACGTGATACTGTCAGCTGGGCTCCTGTAGAAAGTGTACACAAATAACAAAAGGAATTATATGAAATCCAGTGAGAGTTCGCAATCCTGAAAACTATTGAGAGAGAGAGAGAGAGAGAGAGAGAGAGAGAGAGAGAGAGAGATCTTCTAAAAAAACCGTTTCTTCCCCGTGAGGATGAAGAAAATCTCGTTTAGGCATTCCTGTTTTGAATTATGATTTGGCAGTGAAAAGACTGATCGCAAACATTACCTCTCTCTCTCTCTCTCTCTCTCTCTCTCTCTCTCTCTCTCTCTCTCTCTCTGCAGCCCAGCCTGCAACTCACTACATTTATTTAATTTAGGTCATCTATGGATCTAAGGAAGCCTGCCCATACCTCACCACACCATTCTCCAAATCGAACTCAGGAGATCTCGTTAGTAAGGAGGGAATGGGTTTCCTTTGGCATCACGAGAGAGAGAGAGAGAGAGAGAGAGAGAGAGAGAGAGAGAGAGAGAGTTCAATAAGCAGAGCTCCAATGAGAAAGGCCTAAAGCCCAAAGGCCGGTAATGTCAGAATTGCTAAATCAATCAACCAGATGATCCCCAGCGCATCTTAACGACCCTCAGCTGTCAGTACTGGTTTCCCCACCATCCTTCGACTCCGGAGTATACAAGGAGAAATGCACTTTGTTCTTAATTAAGACACAACAATAACACTTCCGGAGCAGATAATTCCATTCGGAAGTTACTTTCGGCAAAAACAGAATAATCCCCAATGAAGAATAAAGCGATCAAAGATGCCAAACTCTGCGGGCTGGTGAATGAATCTTGACATTTGGCATCCGGTCGGTCACGATTTCCGAGCGACCATAGAGAATACATAACAAGTGACGCGCTGGGCTTTTACATGATTGGATTGGCTCAGCCGGCGGCCATATTGTTTTCCTCTACATATGTATTTAGGAAATTTCTTGGCCTGACATCAAATTTATTGTACAAATCCTAGCCATTTTTGCTAGTTGCTAGGCACTATTTTGAAAAATGAGGGCTGCATTAATATGAGAGAGAGAGAGAGAGAGAGAGAGAGAGAGAGAGAGAGAGAGAAAGAATAATTAATGATATAATCCATTGTGCAAAGAGGAAATTATATATATAATGTGATTAACCAAGGTACAAATATGCAACACGGATGAGAGAGAGAGAGAGAGAGAGAGAGAGAGAGAGAGAGAAATAATTATTAATATAATCCCTTGCGCAGAGGAAATTATATATATAATCTGATTAACCGAGGTACAGATGTGCAATACGGATGAGAGAGAGAGAGAGAGAGAGAGAGAGAGAGAGACCAACGCTATCAAAGCCACTATAAAGCTCATAATAGCTCAAACCCACAACTGTAAAAGATACTACCTAACTTTAGGGTTCATCTGCGCCTGTCAGGTTCGTGGTTTTGAATGATAGATAAGGGGATGACGCGCCAACAATCAATACTGAACCTTCATATATATATATATATATATATATATATATATATATATATATATATATATATATATATATAATATATATATATACTAGCTGTACCTGGCCACGCGTTGCTGTGGCTCAGTCTGGTTAAATGGAAAAGAAAAAAAGAGAAAGCTTCTCTTTCTCTCTCCAACCATCACTGTCTCTTTCCCTCTTCTCATTAATACCAGCTCTCTCTCTCTCTCTCTCTCTCTCTCTCTCTCTCTCTCTCTCTCTCTCTCTCCTCCTCCTCCTCCCAAACAACTGCTCTTCTCTATCTCTCTCTGTCTCTCTCTCTCTCTCATTCTCTCACTAACTTTTTCCATCTTTCTCTTACCTAACACCCCCTCCACTCTCTCTCTCTCTCTTCCTCTCCCTCTTCCCCCTTTCTCTTACTCTCTCTTTCTCTCTCGAACAATCACTGTCTCTTTCCCTCTTTCTTCTCACTAATACCAACTCTCTCTCTCTCTCTCTCTCTCTCTCTCTCTCTCTCAAACACCGGCTCTTCTCTCTGTCTCTGTGTGTCTCTCTCTCTAACCCTCCCTGTCTTTTTTTCCTCTTTCTTCTCCCTAACACCTCATCTACTCTCTCTCACTTCCTCTCCCTCTCATTCTCTCTCTGTCAACCCCTTTCTCAATTATGTAAGATAAATTTGTAAAGTAACTAAGTCTACGGGCATAGCCAGCCCCGTTTACGGGCAGAACCAGCTCCGTTTCAGGAAATCCCTTCTCACCCCCTTCGGAGGGGGTGGGGGCAGGTAGGATGAAACCCCATTATAAAAACTCGCGTGTATTCGAATGCAACGTTGTGTCAAAATTTCAAAGCAATCGGTGAAGAACTTTCTGAGATTTAAGCTTTTGAACAAACGAACATTTACATTTTTATCTATGTAAATAAATATTCTTAAATAAGAAAATGTTTTTTTTCTGAGTTATCTGCATTAATGACTGGAAGCTCAAGGTAACATCCTCCAATCTACTAACGTCCCTAGCTTACTCGTACTTCCAACCATCTTTAGGGGTTAATCACTCTTCCTTACTTTCCCCTACACCGTAATCCTTTCTTCCTGCATCCTAAGATGGGTGAGGTTAATGGGTTGCTCACGTTATTGGCATAAAAATTCGTTAATCCCATATGCAACTTGCAGCGTAATGCGAAGTTTTTGGTTTAAACTACTCTGGTGTAACTTTTGATTCACGTCTAAATTTTGAGAAACATCTAATGAAAGATTCAGTAAATGCCGCACGAAAGTTAGGTATTGTTTGCAAGGCCTCATAGTTTTATAAGGGATAAAATCATTGCAACATGTTTTAGGTAATTTCTTTATTCCCTTTACTAGGATACGATTATCCGGTGAGGGTGTCTGCCTCTGCCGGAGATTCATCTCTTTTAGACCGAGTGGCTCGGACCATCGACGGATGCTCTCATGTTTGTCACTTTCCAAAAGTTGTATTTCGACAGAGATCTCTTACATTCACAATTGATCCCTGATCCCCCTTTAATTGTCAGAATTGCTGAACAGGAGCACAAATATGAAGTAAATGCGCTTCACTGTCGAACTTCTGAGTTCCAGAGGTCCTTTATTCCTCACACCATTGGACTGTGGAAAAGCCTCCCTCAGGATGTGCAATTGGAATCTCAGGAGTTCAAGCGAAGATGCAATGCATTACTACCTTAATACACCTCTCCTTGCATTTTAATACATTTATCTATTTATTAATTTATTTTCCAATAAATGGGATCTCTTCTTTTTGTATTTCACTTTACCTCCTCTTACTTCTTCCTAAAGAACACCATATTCTTTGGATGATTGAATTTCAAGTCAGTGGCCCCTGAGGGCTTCTTCCACGTGAATAGGTTTCATCTTCTGAATAATAATAATAATAATAATAATAATAATAATAATAATAATAATAATAATAATAATATAATAATAATAATAATAATAATTCCTTATTTTCTTCTCTTGTCCATTTCTTCCTTTTTGCTTCTGTAGCTCCAATCTCAGGCTGTTGATTACTGTCGTTGTGGTGATCAGTTGCTGGATGACGACCTCCAAGTACCTGACCGTCTTCCCCTTCAATTGGGTTGAATACCTGGTTGCCGGACGAAGCTCCTCTGTTGCCAGAGGTTCCATTTACGTCGTTGTCGTTTATTCCTTCATTTCTTTCCATCATTGCTGAGTTTTGCTATTTAACCCATAGCTGGACCCTACCCCATCAGGGATAGGTACTCATTTACAGCTGAGTAGACTGAGGAAATTATGGTAAAGATCCTTTCCCAAGGAATCAACGCCGAGGAGAGCGGTCACCCATCCAACGACTGACCAGCCCCAATGTTGCTTAACTTGACTTAAGTCCATTGACGACCTAACCCACTCCTCCACGGCGCCACTAAGAAAGAAAGTATCACTCATTGATGTCGCAATACCATGGGACACCAGAGTTGAAGAGAAAGAGAGGGAAAAAATGGATAAGTATCAAGATCTGAAAATAGAAATAAGAAGGATATGGGGTATGCCAGTGGAAATCGTACCCTAATCATAGGAGCACTAGGCACGATCCCAAGATCCTTGAAAAAGAATCTAGAAAAACTAGAGGCTGAAGTAGCTCCAGGAATCATGCAGAAGAGTGTGATCCTAGAAACGGCACACATAGTAAGAAAAGTGATGGACTCCTAAGAAGGCAGGATGCAACCCGGAACCCCACACTATAAATACCACCCAGTCGAATTGGAGGACTGTGATAGAGCAAAAAAAAAAAAAAAAAATAAAAAAAAAAATAAAAAAAAAAAAAAAATAATAATAATAATAATAATATAATAATAATAATAGTATAAAACACCAAGAGATGAAGGACACGATCAGGAAAGAATATATGCAGAGACTAAAGGCGATACTCAAGTCAAAACTCAACGCCGGAAATATGATAAAAGCCATAAACACATGGGCAGTGCCAGTAATCAGATACAGCGCAGGAATAGTCGAATGGACGAAGGCAGAACTCCGCAGCATAGATCAGAAAACCAGGAAACATATGACAATACACAAAGCACTACACCCAAGAGCAAATACGGACAGACTATACATAACACGAAAGGAAGGAGGGAGAGGACTACTAAGTATAGAAGACTGCGTCAACATCGAGAACAGAGCACTGGGGCAATATCTGAAAACCAGTGAAGATGAGTGGCTCAAGAGTGCATGAGAAGAAGGACTGATAAAAGTAGACGAAGACCAAGAAATATACAGACAGGAGAATGAAAATCAGAACAGAGGACTGGCACAATAAACCACTACACGGACAATACATGAGACAGACTATAGAACTAGCCAGCGAAGACACATGGCAATGGCTACAGAGTGGAGAGCTCAAGAAGGAAACTGAAGGAATGATAACAGCGGCACAAGATCAGGCCCTAACAACCAGATATGTTCAAAGAACGACAGACGGAAATAACAACTCTCCCATATGTAGGAAGTCCAATATGAAAAATGAAACCATAAACCAGATGCAAGCGAATGTCCGGCACTTGCACAGAACCAGTACAAAAAGAGGCATGATTCAGTAGCAAAAGCCCTCCATTGGAGCCTGTGCAAGAAACATCAGCTACCTTGCAGTAATAAGTGGTACGAGCACCAACCTGAAGGAGTGATAGAAAACGATCAGGCAAATATCCTCTGGGACTATGGTATCAGAACAGATAGGGTGATACGTGCAAATAGACCATACGTGACGTTGATAGATAAAATTAAGAAGAAAGTATCACTCATTGATGTCGCAATACCATGCGACACAAGAGTTGAAGATGGATAAGTATCAAGACCTGAAAATAGAAATAAGAAGGATATGGGATATGCCAATGGAAATTGTACCCATAATCATAGGAACACTAGGTACGATCCCAAGATCCCTGAAAAGTAATCTAGAAAAACTAGAGGCTGAAGTAGCTCTAGGACTCATGCAGAAGAGTGTGATCCTAGAAACGGCGCACATAGTAAGAAAAGTGATGGACTCCTAAGGAGGCAGGATGCAACCCGGAACCCCACACTATAAATGCCACCCAGTCGAATTGGAGGACTGTGATAGAGCAAAAAAAAAAAAAAAAAAAAAATATATATATTATATATATATAATAATATATTATATGATATATATATTGTATATATATATTATATATATATATATCTATATATATATATATATATATTAATATATAATAATAATAATAATAATAAGCATAAAATAATAATAATAATTTACCAACGTAAGTATTACGCCTTATTTAAAGTAAAAAAGAAAACCCACTACGTCTATGCAAAACGAAGACAATAAACTGCATTATAATTTGCAAGCAATCATCCATGGAAACGACCACCATTTCCAATAATGCTAGATTAAAGCTTCTCCCGTTTGGACTGGACTCATTTCCTGCGGATGGGAAAGCAGACGCTCTTTTCGATACCTGAAAACGAGACCTTCAAACCTTTCTTATTTATACACTCTAGATAAAAAGTTTCTTGTACTCAGACATATATGCATTAAAGATATACATATATATATATATATATATATATATATATATATATATATATATATATATATATATATGATATATATATATATATATATATATATACATTATGATGTATGATGTCCAATTAAATTTTGGAGTGTAGTATTCCCTGTCCCTCCTCCTTTAGTTTTAAAAAAATACGTAATTAGCTCCCGTCCTTTGCATAAAGCCTTCATTAATTTTTTATGCACTGATCTTATTATTTTCGAAAAAATCCCTTGGAGGCAGGAAAACATTTAGAATGGCGTTTATTCAGTATACTTTATGCACTAATATACCGTACTTACATTGCACTATGATCCCTAATATTTACTGCGTTGGCTCCTGCAGATTTTAATACATTTTAGTCTGCATTACCATCAGCGCCATAACTTTTCCCTACAGCAAAAGATTAAATAGTTTTCCCACTACTCTCCCTCTCTCCTGTTTTTACCCAAAACCTTCCTATTAGAAAATGCACTATTCCGATATAGAGAGGCATTGGGGGAAACACAAATACCCCAGCGCTGAGATGCAAGAGGGTTTGCAGATGATCTCATTGATTACCAGAGGGTAACACTACCTGGGTCTTTTCCCTAAAGCATTTTCATCTCTATCATATTCTACAGAGACTTGGAAATATACTGTTCCCTTGATAACAATGATGATAAAGAGGATTCAACTCTACCAAGAAAAGAACTCTTGAAGGTCAAATCTCCATCGTATCCCACCTCATGGGGTCGCCCTTAAGGATGACTATGAAAAAGTCATTTTGGGCATCCGTTCTCGAGTTATTTTGTTAAAACGTAGACATATACGTAAATATGAGTGAAAAGAAATATGTACGCGTAGAGATTATTACTATGTTTATAAAGCGCTTATTTAACAACTGCCCTTATCACTCTAAGAGCATCGGGTCAAGAAAATTTCAGATATATCAGGAGGACGGCACTGATAACAATGCTTAGACTTTATTGGTGAAATTACAGTTGCTGCCTTGGCGGAAGTTCGCGATCTCCCACGGTCTTGTCTAATTCTTAGCTGTTATCAACAGCATTAGTACTAGCAATACTTGCTGCTAATCATCTGTATTTTAAATCTGAATCATTGAATATTAAGCAGAACAATGACGTTCTATAAAAATGAGGATTTAAAAAGTGTATTTTTAACAATGTACCAGAGAATACTACACAAGAAAAGGGTCTTATTATAATAATTATTATTATTAACTGTAGCAACAACAATTAGGCCATATGTCAAAATGAATATGAAAAATAGCTGCGTCAGAGGAAATCCATCACTGCCAGTGCCACGAATCAAAACCCCCTTTGGAAGGGCGCACTCAGCTGTGTCTGTCTGATGCTCACGAGCTCTATCACATAGTTAGAAGGATGCTTCAGCCTATGTGGCAAAATATACTTCCAAAGTCACACACAGACACATACGTAATAGATTTTCCTTTACGCATTTTTCTATTAACTTCAGGAAAACTAAAATTTTCATTGTTTAATATACGTAATTCTATTAAAGATTACATATATAAATACATATACATGCATGCTTACACACACACACACACACACACACACACACACACACACACACACACACACACACATATATATATATATATATATATATATATATATATATATATATATATATATATATAACCAACCTGGTACTTATAGACGTACGTGTGTCTCGTGGTCAGGTCGGCAACGTGACCTCGTTCTTAAACACGAGATGCGGGTTCAAATCTAAGAACGTCAATTTCTTCACATTCTTCCATTTGGAATAAAGGCTTTATAGTGACAAGCATATCCAAGTAGTGTGAAGAATCTGAGAAGTTAAGAGGGCACCGTGGTGACGGTAATTACAGTTTTATATATACATATATATGTGTATAGTGTGTGTGAATTTGTATCACATCGTCGTCATTCATATACATGCATTAAGCTACAAATGTCCTTTAATATCCAATTCGATCTACCTCGGAATTAATATCTATTCATAGATGTTAAACGAAGGGGAATTTTTTAGTTGATAATAATTTCGTCCTCTCGTGGGTTCGAACCAGTGGACAGAGGACATTCAACCCCCTTTGCCATGCTAACATATATTAAAATATATTCATTCCGAGGTAGAGCGAATTGTAAATTAAACGATATTTGTAGCTTAATGCATAGTATATGTAGTATATGTATATACGTATACATACATATTTATATATATATATATATATATATATATATATATATATATATATATATATATATGTGTGTGTGTGTGTGTGTATGTATGTGTGTGTGTGTATAAACTTGTATGTATCCTTTACAGAATCACATAAAACACTGAAGAATGGAATTTCCAAGTGCCACCGATGCAATGTTGATATGAAAAAGTGTAAAGGGAATTTTATCACCTGCACTCCTCTTAATTTTTAATTTTCTATGGATTTTATTAATTTTATTTATTATTTTTCAAGTAATGAACTTCCACGGCTTCATTGACAATGAAGTCCATTTCCATACGAACGCAAATGACTTTCCTCCATCCTCACCGTTAAACTTTCCTCTCTTCCAGAGCCTTTATCACATGGTCATAGCTATCTATTCACACTCTTCCTTCCTCCCTCTCTCTCCCTCTCTCTCTCTCTCTCTCTCTCTCTCTCTCTCTCTCTCTCTCAACAAACAGGACGCCAAAGCCGCTAAGCGAAGCGTCCAGGCTTTAAAATCCATCGCCGAATAATGAATTATTGCAAAGCCGGCCCCTCCCATTCCCCATCAACCCGTCCGTCCTTCCCCCCTTCACACCTCCCGTCCCGACCAGCCGCCCTCAGAGTCCTTACTCTCTCCTCCTCTTTTCTTCTCCTGCAGCAGCAACCCTCCCCGTCGCCCATACCTCTTCTTCTCCAAAGTGCCACCTAATGGCTTGGCAGCGATACAGCATTGGCACTCTTGCGGTGGTGCTTTTAAAACACTCAAAACGAAGAACGCTGGAAAAACATCGGCGTTTGTCTATTCCGAGCTCCCAGCTGTGGAGGGAAAAACAATCATTGCGCTTCGTGCACTCTCCCGGCCTTTTCTTCAAATGGGGGAACTTGTTTGGGGTTTTCTGTCGTGAAACATAAATTATAGCAAATACAGCTGCTTTGCTTATTCAAAGTGTAAGCGCGGATGATGTATGTCAGTGCGACAGTGCATATACCGCAGTTAGAATCTATATTGTGCACAGGATAGTTTACAAGATAACACAAACACACGCATATATATATATATATATATATATATATATATATATATATATATATAATATATATATATATATATATCACACACAATTTTGATGTACAGTGGTGACGATATCAAGAGGCTGTCCATGGTTGGTAAGTTATGAAATGTGTAAATGACAAAAACAATTTCGAATAAGGGCGAGAGGAATAATCTTGTAGAAAGCAAAGATTATAAAGGCAACAGTAAAAAACAAGGGCTTCTTAACCTTACGACTTCTACTACTAGGTCAAGTGTACGATAGGATCTTTATTGAGAGAGTAAGTCAGATGACGGAAGTTTTGGTGATCTGAGAACTGCGTGGGTTTCGGTGTAGACAAAGTGCTTGTTCTGAAGAAGTTATGAGAAAGATTTGAAAGAAAACGGAGAGAATTGTATCTCACACCCTATATGCATCTAGCAGATAAAGTTTATGACCGAATCAAGAAAGAGGCAATGGGGAGGGTGCTGAGGATATATGGTTGTTGAGAACAACTAAAAGTTATGATGGAATTAGGCACGTGTTAAAATACGGAGAGGGGAGAGGGGCTGGACTATTGTAAATATGAGTCTGAGACAAGGGTGAATTATGTTTTCGTGGTTAATTAATCCTTACGGATGGAGTGATACAAGACACCAAGAGAAAAAATTAGGTGCAGATTGAAAGCTATGGGATAAGCAAATGTGTCGTGAATGGCGTGTGTGGCTGACGTTTGCAGATAATACAATACTAACTGGTGAGAATGAAGAGAAACTGTAGAAACTGGTAAAAGCTTCTGCAAGTGTCTACAAGAAGAGAATGTTGAGTGTATGAGCGAGGGAAAGGTTATGGATGGTATAAAAATGAAAGACGCTGGTTCACATAGGTATTTGGGAGTCAATATACTAAGTGATCGTGACAATCCTGTGGTAGGGGTGTAAGAATACTACCACCGTAGATCCTGCGTGTCGTAAAAGGAGACTAAAAGGACAGCTGCTGCGCTGCCTTGCAGTCTTACTTTTTAAGCAAAAGGCTAGGCCAACCGCCAATAAGTGTGGAAACTGCTGCCTTGCAGTCTTACTTTGTAAGTAAAAGGCAACGCCCACCGCCAAAAACTAGAAACTGCTGCCTTGCAGTCTTACTTTTTAGAAAAAGTTTAGGCCCACTGCCAGTAACTGTGGAAACTACTTCCTTGCAGTCTTCCTTTTTAGTAAAAGGCTAAGCCCACCGCCAAAAAATCTAGAAACTGCTGCCTTGCAGTCTTACTTTTTAGTAAAAGTTTAGGCCCACATCCAGTAACTGTGGAAACTGCTGCCTTGCAGTCTTACTTTTTAGAAAAAGTTTAGGCCCACTGCCCGTAACTGTGGAAACTACTTCCTTGCAGTCTTACTTTTTAGTAAAAGGCTAAGCCCACCGCCAAAAACTCTAGAAACTGCTGCCTTGCAGTCTTACTTTTTAGTAAAAGTTTAGGCCCACTGCCAGTAACTGTGGAATCTGCTGCCTTGCAGTCTTACTTTTTAGTAAAAGGCTAGGCCCACCGCCAAAAACTAGAAACTGCTGCCTTGCAGTCTTACTTTTTAATAAGAGGCTAGACCCACTGCCAATAACTGTGGAAACTGCTGATTGCAGTCTTACATTTTAGTAAAAGGTTAGGCCCACCGCCAATAACTGTGGAAACTGCTGCTTTGCAGTCTTACTTTTTAGTAAAAGACTAGGCCCACTGCTAAAAACTGTGGAAAATGCTGCCTTGCAGTCTTACTTTTTAGTAAAAGGCTAGGCCCACTGCCAATAACTGTGGAAACTGCTGCCTTGCAGTCTTACTTTTTAGTAAAAAGTTAGGCCCACTGCCAAAAACTGTGGAAACTGCTGCCTTGCAGTCTTACTTTTTAGTAAAAGACTAGGCCCACTGCTAAAAACTGTAAAAGCTGGGCTTTGCAGTCACTGAAAAAGCTAGGCCCACTCTAAAAACTGTGGAAACTGCTGCTTTGCAGTCTTACTTTTTAGTAAAAGACTAGGCCACTGCTAAAAAAAACTGTGGAAAACTGCTCCTTGCAGTCTTACTTTTTAGTAAAAGACTAGGCCCACTGCTAAAAACTGTGGAAACTGCTGCTTTGCAGTCTTACTTTTTAGTAAAAGACTAGGCCCACTGCTAAAAACTGTGGAAACTGCTGCTTTGCAGTCTTACTTTTTAGTAAAAGACTAGGCCCACTGCCAATAACTGTGGAAACTGCTGCCTTGCAGTCTTACTTTTTAGTAAAAAGTTAGGCCCACTGCCAAAAACTGTGGAAACTGCTGTCTTGCAGTCTAACTTTTTAGTAAAAGACTAGGACCACTGCCAAAAACTGTGGAAACTGCTGCCTTGCACTCTTACTTTTTAGTAAAAGGCTAGGCCCACCGACAAAAACTGTAGAAACTGCTGCCTTGCAGTCTTACTTTTTAGTAAAAGTTTAGGCCCACTGCCAGTAACTGTGGAAACTGCTGCCTTGCAGTCTAACTTTTTAGTAAAAGGCTAGGCCCACCGCCAAAAACTGTAGAAACTGCTGCCTTGCAGTCTAACTTTTTAATAAGAGGCTAGCCCCACTGCCAGTAACTGTGGAAACTGCTGCTTGCAGTCTTACTTTTTAGTAAAAGGTTAGGCCCACCGCCAATAACTGTGGAAACTGCTGCTTTGCAGTCTTACTTTTTAGTAAAAGACTAGGCCCACTGCTAAAAACTGTGGAAACTGCTGCCTTGCAGTCTTACTTTTTAGTAAAAGGCTAGGCCCACTGCTAAAAACTGGAAACTGCTGCCTTGATGTCTTACTTTTTAGTAAAAGGTTAGGCCCACAGCCAAAAACTGTGAAAACTGCGGCCTTGCAGTCTTACTTTTTAGTAAAAGACTAGGCCCACTGCCAAAAACTGTGGAAACTGCAGCCTTGCAGTCTTACTTTTTAGTAAAAGACTAGGCCCACCGCCAATAACTGTGGAAACTGCTGCCTTGCAGGTGGACTTTTTAGTAAATGGCTAAGTCCACTGCCAATAAGTGTGGAAACTGCTGTTTGCAGTCTTACTTTTTAGTAAAATGCTGGGCCCACCGCCAATAACTGTGGAAACTGCTGCCTTTTAGGTGGACTTTTTAGTCAAAGGTGAGACCCACCGCCAATAACGTGGTTAATGACAGCAAGGGCATGCGGTCGTAAATCCCCTTTGCCAAATAATGAACCATGCCTGATGTTGCAAGGAAAGGCGCATAAGGCAACCGACCCCTTAGTGTAGGCATAACGGTGGTGATGACAGAAATTCCTATTCAATAATACAACTCACGCACTATTACGAGAAACACTATTATATGAAAAAACCAAAGCACCATAACTTCACAATAACCTGGTATTGGAGCCAAAATCCCCACTAAGATAACAGCAAGAAAGGGGTCATATCTTTCTCCTCCTTGAAATCGTCTTGGCTCCCTTGAGTTTGCCAGAACTCACACGACTTGGTTGTCGAGGAGGACATTTCATCATTTCCATTCAATCGCAGGGTAAGTACTTTTCAGTTTCTTGTTGTTGTTGTGGCCTCCTGTTGTGAAGAGACTGGGGTTCCCCAGATCAAGCTCAGGCACTGGACATTGGTCAACAAATTAAATGGCAAATCAGTAGATCAAAAGATACATGCAATTCCAGTTGGTCATTATTGTTACGTAACTTTTTTCTGCTGCTTAGGACAATAATTGTTACTGAAAACACTTTGTACGATTAAGTTGTTAGTAATATCTTTCAAAAGTTATTTTCTTCACTGGCTACTGTTGTCGATATTCACACTTCTGCCATCATAATAATCGTTATTGCTGTAGCTCCATTAATTGTTCGTGTGTCTGTCCCTGCTGTTGTGAAATACAGATATCAAATATGATATCGGCTTACATTTCAGGAGCGCGTGTTTTGTTCAGGCATTCTCACCGATAACAATAAACAGCGAGTGTAAAGTGGATGGATCCATTTCGAATATTTTGAAGAGGATATGCAAAGTGTATACATAGAGTATGATATACAATCAAACCCACGTAAAGGACTCTCTCTCTCTCTCTCTCTCTCTCTCTCTCTCTCTCTATATATATATATATATCTATATATATATATATATATATATATATATACATGTATATATATATATATATATATATATATATATATATATATATATATATATATATATATATATATATATTCAGTAGATGACACCTGTTCATACGGGAGGCGCCCACAGGGGTCATTACTTAAAATTGAAGCTTCCAAAGAATATGGTGTTCATTAGGAAGAAGTAAGAGGAAGTAAAGGGAGATACAAAAAGAAGAGATCCTATTTGTTAGAAAAGAAAAAAAATAATTAATTAATAAATAGAAAAATAAATAAAAATGTATTAAAATGCAAAGAGAATAGTATTAGGGTAATAATGCATTGCATCTTCGCTTGAACTTCTGAAGAAGTTCCAATTACACGACATCCTCAGGGAGGCTGTTCCATACCCGAATGGTGTGAGGAATAAAGGACCTCTGGAACTCGGAAGTTCGACAGCGAGGCACATCCACTGCATATTGGTGCTACCTTTCGGCGAATCTGGTTGTTCTCAGCATATAAAGGCATCAATTGTGAAAGTGAAAGATCTCTGTTGAAATACAACTTATGAAAAAGTGGCAAACAAGAGACCATCCGTCAATGGTCCGAGTCATAACTGCTGCTATTAGGAAAGAGAAACCTACATACCGCCGAGAACCACTCGGTCTAAAAGAGATAAATCTCCGGCAGAGGCAGACACACCTTCACCAGAGAGCAATATTCTAGTAAAGGAAGGACAAATGACCTAAAACAGTTTGGTCTGATTTTATCACTTATACTTTACTACAATCACAACTGTTGCATTATCGGCATACTGAACAATCTTCTTTTCCAGGTCAACAACCATGTCACTTGTATATACATATACATACACACGTACAATATATGTATATATATATATATATATATATATATATATATATATATATATATAATATATTATATTATACATACATATATATATATATATATATATATATATATATATATATATATATATATATATATATTTATACAGAGAGAGAGAGAGAGAAGAACGTATAAATTTATGATATACACGATACAAAAAATGCATTTTACATAAGTATTCATATATACGGCAAATCATGAAAGTCAGCTCATTAACCAAAACAGTAATGTTTGCTCAAATTTCTTTTGAACTTAATTAAACTGCAAAACTGAGATTCGCCCTGTGATCGCTTACAGACAGCCAATCTCTGTAATGTATCTTTTTCTCTCTTGAATGACATTTAAAAAATGATCTGATTGAGATTTCTCTTCTGTTTTCCATACATGCATAGACCACCTACGAACGAATCAAGAAAAGTGAGTATCTTCCCTACATAATAATAATAATGAGCCTTTGTTCCTTAAGGACGAAGCACTATCAAAAGAATATATGCTAGTAGCCATCATTTTTGAAGTATTTAAAAATATGACAAATAATTGTGTACGAAAATCCAAATATTCCTCTAACAAATATATAATAAATGCTTTCAAGATAATTTCATTGTCGCTATTCATTGTAGACCTATGTTACACTAGGTGGTTGTTATTGCACCGGCACTAATCGTGCGTCACACACGTTCCCCTCACGTGCTGATATCAGTGGGCGCATTCTACTTATGTATAACATATTTACATAGGACTATTTCAAATTTTATGCTTGCTTTGGAAGCAATAATAATGTTATGACAATTTTTTCCTTTTTTTTTATTTAACATTTGAACCGAGGTTTGATGACGACTTCGGTTTCGTCAAATGCATCAGCGACGTGTGAACCAAAGTTTTGAAAATGTTTCGTAAGTGTTTTTTTCTGAAGTCTGGCTACATGTGACTTTTTCTTACAGTTTTGAAATATATGACAAATTTCACTCTTATGAAACCTATTATGGCCTTAATGTATGCAATAATCGTGTTTTCGCATAGAAATAACTGATAAATATGGAGTATGATAGGTTGCCAGTTAGCGAATTTTGAACGAAATCATGTAGCATGAGTTCTGAGCATAGCTGTACAACATCATTTCATCGCTGGATTAGACGTGGGAAATGAAACGCACGCACGTAATTGATATGGGTCTTCAAAATTCCAACTCTCTCTTTTAGGTCATCCATTGTTCCTTGTGCCTAATGTTTGCGCATTCTCTCTTTTCCTTATTGACATTAGCTGCCATAAAACTGAGGGTGAGAAACAGGAAACTCATCCGACACCTTCCAAAGGAACGCCACCACTTCCTTTTTAGTTTTCTCTAAAAGACAACTATTCAGTCCGTCCGCATTTTTCTGTCCACCCTCAAATCTTAAAGACTAATTAGGCTAGAGGGCTGCAAATTGGTATGCTGAACATCCACCCTCACATCATCAAATATAACAAATTGCAGTCCTCTAGCATCAGTAATCTTTATTTCATTTTAAGTTAGAGTTAACCGTGATCATCGCTGGCACCGTCAAGGCATAGGTACCAACAACACAGGCCACTATCGGGCTGCAGCTGTAAGGTCCATGGGCCGCGGCTGAGAGTTTCATGGGCCGCGGCTGAGAGTTTCATGGGCCGCGGCTGAGAGTTTTCATGGGCCGCGGCTGAGGGTTTCATAAATAATATAAGCTGAACAGAAAAGTCGATTGCGCCAAAGAAACTTCGGCGTATTTTTTACTTCTTTTTCTTTAGCCTTCACATTCAACGTCTCCGAACAATCTTATGGGAAAATTTGTTCGCATACTGCACAAAAAGACCACAACTTGCTTTTCAATTGACATGGAATGACAATTAACGAAGCAGTTATTACTGGGTGGAAAAATGTTAAGTTTTATTATGTTTATCATGTCATTGATACTATTGACCTTACAATTCTCTTTATCGTTATCGTAATGTTAGTGTTATAATCAACAAAAGAACGGCAATGATAAAAATAATTATATGAACAGCACCAGTTGAACCCACGTATAAGTTCGGTGGTCCACAAAAGCGTTTGAGCGTAAATTGATCAAATGTTGAGGGAGGGAAGTTGGACGAAGTCAGTCTCGCAAATGAGATTTGACGCTTAAAAATCATTCGATCCTAAAGGTGAATCGGACATCAACCCAACAAGTCCAAACAAAATTGAAAGACAGGAATTTAATTATAAGAAATACGTTCAACTTGAAATGAAAAAAGTTCCCCGATGATATGTCCGAGAAATTTAATTATATGAAAGACGTCTGTGATGAAAGTGAAAGGTTCGTGACATTTTCTTGGCACTTAACCATATTAAAGGCGTCCATGATGAAAGCAGAAAATACATGAAATCTGATGTTAATGTCACTCACGAAATTAATTGATTAAAATGTTCAATAGAGTCTTTGTGAGATGTTCAACGATGGGGGACGGGGACGGGGGAGTGGGTGTGAGAGAGAGAGAGAGATGGGGGGGGGGGGGGGGGTGGAACGAATTCCCTCAAAAGTGCCAGCAAGAAGGTATAGGGCGGGGTGGGGGTAAGATCTTCAAAGTGCTTCCATTAACCTTCTTAATTCAAAGGCCAAAGGATTCGAAGGAAATGTCTTTAACCAGTCCAACCTGAAGTTAACAAGAAGAAGAAAGAACAATGAAGCGGAGTCTGACCCAGAAGTCAGCGCAGACAGACTCCTGAGTGGCGGGAGAAAAGAGAAACGAGAGAAGCCATTCTTATTATTTGTTGCAGTTGTGGATGATGGTGATGATGATGTTGCTGCAGTTAAATGGGTATTCAGTTGAAATAAACAACAAATATTATGCACGTCAATGAAAGAACGATGGTAGATTTCTACAAAGGAGAAATACTAAAACTTATGATTGCAAATGAATAAAAATTCAAGGAAGAAATCAAAGAATAATGGAGAAAAGTAAAGAATATATGAAACCCAAAAGTACTTTCATTACGGGAAAAAATAGGGAGCAAAACAATAAAAATGTAACTTGAAGAAAAAAAAAAAGAATATGCATTTTATACAATATATCAAGGAAAGAAAATACTAACGTACCAAAAAAATAAAAAAAATAAAACATGGGAGAGACGGACGTGCTCTCAAAAGTATACGAGTCAAGACATACTTAGAATAACAAGGAGGAGAATCTGGTCATTACAAACAAACCGCTCCTGAAGGCGCAGCATCGAACGCCGACTGTGCAGAAATACACCACCATCGGCAGTTGCATCAATAATAATTATAACGATAGTGATAAAGCCTGTCATTATGACGAACAAAGCAAGAATAGGAACAGTGTTTTCGTATATTTTACAAAAGAGAGAGAGAGAGAGAGAGAGAGAGAGAGAGAGAGAGAGAGAGAGAGAGAGAATGTAAATAATCAGTCTTGTTTGCAGAACTTATCATCATGTAACGTACGCTCGCACACATACACACGCGAGCAGGCGCGCGCTTCAGAATGAGGAAAAAGAACGCCGGAATTATCTATCGAACATGTACTTTATTTGTGCATACCAAATGAGATCGAGTCACTCCAGCCACATTCCGCACATTACATATTTTATGAAAGATCTTTATCATACATCACAATTCCATAGGAGTGTGTGTGATGGGAATAAATCAAAGTAACATTCTTCTCCTCCGCCAAGTTATGAATCGCATTTACCTTGTAAAAATATGAATAATCATCAATAAAAATAAAGTAAAAACCTACCCGTCATTCATCATGCTTCCTGTATCACATGCTGGGGCATTCATCTTACTTATAAATACACTCACATCCCGGATGCATTATCGCGAAATGTAACCGAGTACTGGAACCTTTCTCTGAAAAAACCGGGACGCCATATCTAAAAAAATTAACCATAGAACCTAACCTAACCTAACCTCAGGGCATGGCACAAAAGCCGGGGCCGGTGCAATACTAGCATACATAGCAGGAATTTGCATCCCGGATAGTTCCAGCACTTGGTAACGACGACACGAGTCGTTGATCGATATTTTAGACAATGAGAATAACAAAAACTAAATAAATTCATATGAATAGGATATTAAAAACAAATAGAAAATGTGAACCTAATGGAACAAAAATACTTCAGTTTGCAATTTATGAAAATGAAAACATAAATTATGTATAAAAAATGCAAGTGATATCGAAACCATAAATACACATAAACATCACAGGAAGAAAATTCCTTTTCATTTATTCCCCAACGATTCTGGCCGGAGATTATGTTTTCACCTGTTTGTTTGGTTGTCATTCTGTTTGTTTGGTTATCAGTCTGTTTGTTTGCAGCGGAAGGCAATGGCTCGAGAGAGCGTTGAATGGGTTTTGAAACGAATTTAGATTGAGACGAAGGTTTTTTTTGCAGAATACCAGTATACGGTGTCTGATCTTCTTCTTTTTTTTAAGATATTTCATAAGTAAAGGCGGTGAAGAGCCTTGAACAAGCTTGAAAATATATATGCAAAAAAGAGATGATGGAAGAGAGAGAGAGAGAGAGAGAGAGAGAGAGAGAGAGAGAGAGAGAGAGAGAGATAAACTAAAACGCAACTCAAGAGCGCATCATTTCTAAATCGCGGAAAAAACAAGCGGTGTGAGAATTCCTCAGCTTGTACTCTAAGTGAGAAGGGAGGATCTCTTGATACGTCGAAACTCAACGAGACCAGCAAACGTATCAAGCAAAAAGCTCAAGAGGAAAATGGGATATTATTCCCGAAGAGAGGCTTCCTTCTCAGTTGTCATATTGCTTCTATCTCTCACTCTACTTATCTTCAGTGACTTTTGTTTTCCTCACATCATACATGAGTAATTTATATATACTTTGCAAGTTCAAAGTAGTCTATAGGGTTTGTTCTATGTAAATGAATGCACAATAATGAAGATAATCATAATAAAATACGATAATGACTAACATTGTTAGGAAAGATGAAAACAACGTGGAGAGTGTTTCTAAACCTCAGACACAAAAAAAAGAAAAAAAAATCTGGGTGCGGTGTTACTACGTGGCCACTGGCGTCGAGGAACTTTTTTTTAAGAAAAAACTCCTTACCAGTTCGGTTGGGGTCAACCCTTTCTCTGAACATCCCAGGCCAGTTTCAATTATTCTCGCTCAATTTTTCCCACCTTTATTCTCTTTTCTCACTAAATAAAACTATCCAGCGCCAGTTGTCGAACCATCTCGTCTAAATCAACAATTCAAGATTTCTCCTGTCTCCTTGGAAGGCGACGACGACGAATTGTTCAATTCCGAATAATTCAATTTAATCGGTATCAGCTTAATAATAATAATAATAATAATAATAATAATAATAATAATAATAATAATAATAATAATAATAATAATAATATGTACGTGAACTCACAGCACGTTCTAACCAGAAAAGGTTGATCCCTGATTTCGAAAATAGAAATTGGATATGGCTGCGACGGCTTTCTTGATTCTTTCTGGAGCCCCTATCACGTGAAATGACTTACTGAGTGCGATTGCTAATAAAAGAACGAACGAAAAAAAAAATCACTTCCGAACCCACTTTCAAATATCAATGCGAAAACATCCTTGAATTTTCCTTGGTCTTACACCATGAAATGCCAACTAGACCGGAGAAAATCGTCAAGTGGCACTTACAATGCAATCAGCAGTGCTATTTGTACATGCATATATGATCAACCAATCAGCAATGGCTTTCGAGCCGACTGGGTCAAATAACCAATAGGCGGAGTTCTTGGGCGGTCTACCCTACCTGTGAAGAAATAATAGAGGGCTTCGGGCTGACCAAATGTAAAATGCAGATTTCGCTATTTCATTTCTTTCTCTCTCGACCTGCAAATGAATGGTTGCAGTAGCGCCCCAGCAACGCTCCGTGGCTTAAGTTTCCCTTTCGTGTGCCATGATTCAAAATGTTTACAGGGATTCGTCTATTCATTGTGTAGCACTTCTCGAAATTTTCTGTTAAACACAGTTTTTACATTCTAGCATGTCAGGAGAGAGAGAGAGAGAGAGAGAGAGAGAGAGAGAGAGAGAGAGAGAGAGAGAGAGAGAGAGAGAGAGAGAGAGGTTCTGGGCTTGAATCGGATATTAGATATACGTATAACCTCCTTTCATACAGGTCAGCAACGAAGGCTAGACACCAGTAACGAAAAGCATGTCAAAATGGAGATGAAGAAAAAAATATGCTACATCTATGCTGGTTTGCAACGGGTATTCAATAATGCAATTAAATTTTATTTGCATATTTTGCAGATAACTCGCGGTGCAAGACCATGCTGATTCTTGAGAAACGTAAGAAGGGCCCTTGCTTCCATTAACGGTAAATGGTACGAAACCAACATTAAGGCTTAAGAAAAAGCTGATGACCCACCCTGTTCATTTCACCCAAGAAGATTTAATCAAGAAAAAAAAAAAAAAAAAAAAAAACATAAAACAGCAAAAGCTTTAAAAAACTAACGTAAAAGCAATTTTTTTTTTTCATTTCAAAGAAGGGTAATGGCTAATTCATTTGAAAATACAGCAGTTATTTATTCTACGGAAGACATTCCTAAAGGAAATACTGGTGTCAAATACTAAAACCACAGCAACCCGCTGTTACATAATAAATCAGTCACTTCAAACCATAAATCAGTCACAAAAACAACTTGAAAAATTAACAATTAATCTAACTTATTTTTAACAAATCAGCAAATAATATTCATAGTGTCCGACAGCCATTCCAATCATCGCAGACAGGCGTGGCTGCCCAAATCATGCCATGGAACATTACGCCAAAAATCATAATCATAATAATACTAAGCGATGTGGACTGCTTTCATTCATGCCAAAACTACATTTACAGACGGAGTGATACGAAATATTTATAAATTAAAGGCTACATTTTTCCACGAGACTTTAATTACATAGCATTCTTTCTCTTGCCATAAACACTGCCAAATCCCGCTGTATAAAAAGAAAAAAGTGTTTTAGAAAATACTGGGTTTACTTATCTGCATAACTGTAATTAATTCACATCCTTAAAATACGGTTCATAGCGCTCCTCGATCGGGGATAAATAACACTCTAACGTGAAGGCAAAATCTCAATGCCTGGCCTCAAGTGAGGATTATAATGTATTCTTATGATGACTCGCGGCCCAAGACCATAATATTGATTCTTCAGAAACGTAAGCAGAGCCTCGGCTTCCAATTAAAGGTAAATGGCAAGAAGTTTTAACAACTGAGTGAAACTAAGAACTACCCAGGAAAAATGGAACAAGAGAGTTTGCAAGAATAGACTGTGTAACGTAACCCGCTCACCCCCCCCGCCCCCCCCCCCCCCCACCCTCCCCCCCACCCAAAAATCTATCGGAAATGCTCTATCTTCGCATTAAAAGTACTACTCTTCCCCATCCGACCACCAAACAAAAGATTTAAGGAATACATTAATGAGAGAGAGAGAGAGAGAGAGAGAGAGAGAGAGAGAGAGAGAGAGAGAGAGATTTGCTATTCACAAGACGCGAGCTGCAAGGTCGACCAGTATATCAGGCAAAGCCAAGTATGAAGAGTCAACACATTGGCCATTTACATGCAGGTTCTTCCCCTCTGACTAAACGGATGCGGTCGTACGAATCATAAGCCCATCCGGAAACGTTTGTCAGTTCACCTTATCGGACACATCTTCCAAGATACGCACAGCAAAGGCTGGAATTCACACGCAAAATTCTACAAAGTAAAGTGTAATGCATCGTAACTCATAACTAATCTTCTAATGTGTTCTGTGTTGAATATATTGATGTAAATGTTTACCTAATAATAATAATAATAATAATAATAATAATAATAATAATAATAATAATAACAACACTTTCAAAATATGCAAACATTCATTGTGTGCTAAACGAAACGCTCATATAGGGCTAGTTGTAGTTGTCTGTTTTTTTTTCTGTGAGATTATATCATCAGTATAAGTAATAATAATAATAATAATAATAATAATAATAATAATAATAAAAGAGTCACGATTCAGTTGCAAAAGCCCTCCTCTGGAACCTGTGCAAGAAACACCAGCTACCTTGCAGTTATATAAGTGGTACGAGCACCAACCCGAGGGAGTGATAGAAAACGATCAGGCTAAGATCCTCTGGGACTATGGTACCAGAACAGATAGGTGGATACGTGCAAATAGACCAGAAGTGGCGTTGATTGACAATATCATGATAAAAGTATCACTCATTCATGACGCAATACCATGGGACACCAGAGTAGATGAGAAAGGATACGGGGATATGCCAGTGGAAATTGTATACCCATTATCATATGGACACTAGACACGATCCCAAGATCCCTGAAAAGGAACCTGGAAAAACTAGATGCCGAAGTAGCTCCAGGACTCATGCAAAAGTGTGTGCTCCTGGAAACAGCGCAAAAGCGATGGACTCCTAAGGAAGTCGAATAGGATGACTGTGATAGAAAAAAAAATCACAAATGCATTGTGCATTATCTACGAGTGAGAGAGAGAAAAAAAGCTTCCTTATGAAGCACTCTTCTGGAAAATCCCTGAAGAGGATGCCGGTGTTTTACCAAACAAGAAAACACAGCACTGGAAAAGATGCATTTGGGAAAAATAAATACAATAAATTGTTTTAAGCACGCTTTTATGACAATGCACTAAAAAGTAATGATTAACTTTTTGAGACACACTGGGATTTTCTTAAATTAACATGTCTTAAAAAAAAAAAAAAAAAAAAAAATAAGCGTGGGCACCAAACATGGAAGGCAATGCTACAAGAAATAAATATAAGATATATATATATATATATATATATATATATATATATATATATATATATATATATATTTCTTCTTGTAGCATCTCCTTCCATGTTTGGCACCAACGGTTTTATTTTTAGTAAATATGCTTTTATTTTTGTAGATGGGATTAATTGTAACGAAATCCTGGAGTCTCAAAAAATAAAAGCGTTTGAAAAAATTTTATTACAGCTTTTTACTTTATACTTTTCAGTTTTGAAAGAAAATGTAACCGATTTATGATTGTAGCTGATCCAATTGAAAGTGATATCCTACCAAGCCAAAGAAGGCTTGAAAATTCCGTAGGGTTATTAACGTATTTTACCGAGTCAAAGAAGGTATGAAAAATTCGAAGAGTTTCATACAAATCCTGAGGTACTGGGACAGGTCACTGTATGATCACTAGGGGTCGCTGCTGACCTACTGATCATATAAGGTTGTATTGTCACCGGGACTGAGTATCCATGCAAAATTTCAAGTCCGTCGAACAGAGAGAACAGGTCGAAAATTGGGTTACCAGATTTGACTCAAACGGAGAGGTAGACAGTGAGATGCAGAAGTCAAGTTAAATAAAAGTATGTACTCAAATTTCAAGAGCATCAAAATAAGGGGAACAGGTCCAAAATTGCGTTATAAGTTTTGACCCAAACAGACAGACAGATAGACAGGCAGACGCAGAAGTCAAGTTAAATGAAATCATGTCGTTATTCTCGTTTTACTCTACCTGAACATAACAAACGTCCCCAACTCTAGGAAAATTCAGCCCTCACCCCCAACCACCTCATCCCACCCAAGAATGCTCTTGTCATTAAGAGGACTAACGCATAGGCGACACATCGAAGTTACACGTGATATCAAAATTTTTGTTAACCATAAATGCAATTATATGAATATATTGGTCGGGTAAAAGAAGGTGCGCGACAGAATATGTGAGTTGAATTATTTATTGAACCCAAGTCGGTAAAGTGTGGAAGGATTGTCGAACCAACTCTCCTTTCTAGAAGTTAATATTGAATGTGAATGACGTGAATAGTGAGTGCGTAAAAAAATATTTTTTTCAAGGTGAGAAATATTTAGAAGGTGGAGATATGTAGCAATGGTTACAGCCTGTAACCACTAATTATCTCCACCTGTATCTGTAACTTACAGGTACAGGTACGTGAAAGGATGGACCAGAGTAGTACATGAGATGGTCCAATCATGTGCAAAGGATGGGTAAGGTACAGATACAGGTGGAGATAAGTACTGGTTACAGGCTGTAACCAGCACTACATATGTCCACCTTTCAAATAATTCTCACCTTGAAATATATTTTTTCTTTTTTCACACTCATTATTCATGTCATTTACATTCAACATTAACTTGCCACTTCTAGAAAGGTGAAAACCGTTAAATTCGGAAGTATCACAGTTCATAGTAGAGGAAGACTTGAATAGGATTGGATAGATGTGTGGAAGAGGTACCGACAAGGAAGGACTTGGTATTCAAAAAGCGCCAGAATGCAAACTAGACTGGAGTGAACGACACAGTCAAAGTGGGTGTGGGTGTGTGTGTGTGTGTGTGTGTGTGTTGAAGGGTAGTTCAACAAGCTGCTAATGTGGTTTCCGTGCAGGTGTATGTTGCAGATGTTTTACCGCACCGGAGGTTCAACAGATATTTAGCATTTAACGTATGAACGTGGCAGTGACTGTCGTAGTACACACACACAAATATATATATATATATATATATATATATATATATATATATATATATATATATATATATATATATACATATATATCATATATATATATATATATATATATATATATATATATACATATATATATATATATATATATATATATATATATATATATATATATATATATATATATATATTTGGGTGTGTGTACTACGACAGTCAGTACACACACACAAATATTTATTACGGTTATTACCATTATTTAATGACCATCTTTTTTACTACTTTGGCAAGTGTGGATATTGTCGATTAATAATTTTTTTTTCTCGTCTTATCTCTTGTATCTATTTGTATTTTATTGTCTAACCTTTGTATATTCCATGTAAATGGCCTTGAGATGAAAATTAACGTTTATTATTATATTATTATGATAATCCCCATCCATTGCCGTTTGCTAGTGTATGGGTAACTTGTGTATATATTTAAAATTAGTTTCATTTGTTTACCGACAATTATTTTCAGTCATGGCGCGGGTCAAGATAAATGATGATTTTCATTTTATACCGAAATATGTTTTTACATTGTTAACCTGTAATGTAAATTATGTACTTTATAAAACAACTACGATTCAGTAGCTATATATGTGTGTGTGATGTATACCTTTATATACCTTTATATACATATCTATGATGTATGTCTATATATATATATATATATATATATATATATATATATATATATATATATATATATATATATACTATATATATATATGCTGTCAAACCAGACGACACAATTTAATTAATTTAGCTACTGAATCGTAGTTTTATAAAGTACATAATTTACATTACAGGTTAACAATGTAAAAACATATTTCGGTAAAATTGAAAATCATCATTTATCTTGACCCCGCGCCATGACTGAAAATAATTGTCGGTAAACAAATGAAACTAATTTTAAATATATACACAAGTTACCCATACACTAGCAAAGGGCAATGGATGGTATTATAATAATAATAATAATAATAAACTTTATTTTCATCTCAAGACCATTTACATGGAATATACAAAGGTTAGACAATAAAATACAAAATCTAGATACAAGAGATAAGACGAGAAAAAAAATTATTAATCGACAATATCCACACTTGCCAAAGTAGTAAAAAAGATGGTCATTAAATAATGGTAATAACCGTAATAATATTGAGAATACTTAAAAACAAAAAATAAAAATATTAAAGATTATAACAATTACAGAGTAGACGGCTAGGTACGAAAATTAAATGTAGCAAAACTATACTGATAATAATCATAGGTAATCATGAAAAAAGGAAAATACCAGTAATAACAATAATCGTAGCAATTATAATAATAATGACAGATACTGCAGATGACACTTTGCAAAAACAGAGATTAAGTAATTTAGGGGATAAACGCCTCATTTTCCCATCTTCCCTACAATTTAGATCTTCTTCTTGCCTCACTACTTAGGATGCTTTGTATGAGCGAATTGCTGCTGTTTTGCAGTCGGGTGGTCAGACTGGATATTGTTCGCCTTACAATGATCTTTTAAATTGCCCAGGTGGTTTTCTGTGAACATCTGTGTGGCGGAGTGGTAGCGAGGAGTGTTTGTGAGGCGTCTCAAAATGTCATTGAAAACAAGAGAGATACGTCTCATGGTCTCTCGGATGTAGTTCGTCGACAGGGAGCACCCATAGGTACTGTAGCAATACGAGCGGAAGAGCAGCAGTTTCAAGTCTCGGTGACAGAAGGCCAATCTCCTTGTAAGCATGTTGCCAGTTGCACATAGTTTACGACGCTCTGTTCTATGTCTGCCGTATCTTTTCGATCGTGCAAGAATTCCAGCCGATGATTTCCGAAGAAAATATGTGGTTCTGCAATATGCTTAAGCGATCTCGGGAGCAACGGCATGCACTGGGTCTTGGTTTCGTTGAATAGGATATCAAATTCCTCTGCATATTGGCGGTAAGTGTCGATGAGTCATTGAAGACCTTGCACTAACAGAAGTGCATCCGATTGGGAGTGAGTTCAATTTGACATTCAGGGCATCTGTGCACGTAATAAACAGGTACGGTGAGAGAATAACCCATTCCGAAGCCCGTTGAGGGAGCCGAAGGTGTGCGACAGAACGTTACCTAATTTGACACAGAATTGCTGTGTGGAGAACCAGCAATATAAAATGCCAATCAAATATAAACGTGTGCGTCTCTTATGCAGCTTCAGGGAGAGCTTCAGGTAGTTTACTCTGTCAAATGCTTTTCTCGCATCTACCAAACATAGGAAAGGCTGATGATAGGTAATAGTTCAGCAATTCTTTCAGTTTGTAGATGCAGGTGTCGGTTGAGTGGTTTGCTTTACATCCGAACTGGTTGTCAGTGGTGTGTAGAAAGGGGAGAAGTCTCACTGGAACAGACTCAAATATCTTCTACGCGATCGTTGTGATTGCAATAGGCCGGTAACTGCCAGGGTCAGCTGCTTCATTTAGCTTGTTTTTTATTAATGGTATCAAGCGAACCAAGAGTAGGGAGTCTGGAAGAAACTGGTGAGTTATGCAAGCACTGAATAGGGCAGCTAGCAAAACGTAAATTATCGGATGGCAGAATTTGAAAACTTCTGCGGGAAGACCATCACATCCGGGCGATTTATCATTAGGCAGGCTGTTTATGGCATCGCTGATGTTACCTAGCGTAATACAGCATGCGAAATGAAACTGAATGTTATTAGTAAGGAAGTTATCTACATCCCTTCGTTTATGCAATTCAGGATACTTGCGATAGCCTCGTCACCGACTGCTTCTCCTACTCTGTGAGAGCTTTTTAAAAGTTTTGGGACTTAATGACTGGATATCTTTCCAAGACGAGGATAATCATCGGATTCTAAATTTCTAGACACTGCATTGGCTTTTAGTTGTTTTTCATTTGATCTGCAGTGCTTAAGAGCAAGTTTGAACTAGGCTCTCGCCTGTCTCAATAGTAATTAAAGGTAGCTCTGCCGGAGGCAGGCATAGCAGAAATCATGTTCGAATAGAATTGTTGCAGATCCCTCCTGTGGTGGTCATTTCTACAGTTTGTGTTAGTAATTCAAAGAAAGGCACTTGCCGGTTGAACTATTGACCGCAACCTGGTTTCTGTGGTCACCCTAAAGTATCTGGTTTTCTGTTGGTTTTTAAAATCCAAGTTTACAGCTGGTGGGCGATCAGTTAGGGGGTTCACGGTAGGGAGGGATGGAATACTAAAGGACACCTGTAAAGGGATGTGATCGTAGCCCGTAGCAAAATCGTAGCGAATATTGCAGGTCATAATAGAATCATGAAGTTGTAGAGATGTGATGCAATGGTCCAGCCAGGAGGTTGTAATCGTGTCCGCTCTATTTTGTACATATGAATAGGAGGAGGGAGGGAGGAGCATTACATCGGTAATTTGGAGAGCATGATTTTGACAGAAGCGAGTAAGTTCGTTATAAAATTGTTTTGTGGGATCAGAATCAAGGTCCCTGATTATGCAGATATGATCAGCAGGAGAATCGTGAATAATACTGTGTAACTCACCTAGGATCATGGAGTATTGATCAAAATTATTGTAATTTTCCCAGGGCGTTACTCCTGTAGGTCATCACATTTACCATGTTTTCTAACGATTTGTGCCACAGGAAAGAAAGACCCCCTTTTGGGCAACCGGCTACGATTTGATCTGTAACTTGCATCGATGAAGTCAAGAAGGCTCTGAAGTCTTCATGTATTGAATCGCAGATGAGAAGGTCATATGGTCAGAGGAGCGTTTCATGCAATGCAATGATACCTTTGAAGTTTTTGCAGAACATGTTTAGGAGAGGAATGTTCCGCTTGAGGCCAAAAATATTCCAAGAGATTATATCTGATGCACCCATGGCTACTCACGAAGATGGGAGATGAAAGCGTTGATCATTTGGGTGGATGGGGGATTAGCCAGGGGGAGTGGGGAGTCACTCGCCGTGGGAGGTTGGCTGGCACTTGCAGTGGAAGTGACCCTGCTTGGGGTGTCATTAAGTTCCCCTGGGGCGTTGGTCCCGGAATAGGCTGTACCTTGTGACTTTTATATTAGGACCGAAATTCTCGCCTTCAAGAACATCGAGGTGTTGAAATAGGCAGGTATTCCTGTAAGCCACTTTATGTTTACTTTTGCATGGGAGTTCGTGGGAGTTGAGGGGGTCAGAACCTCGTGAGGAACTTGACTCTCTCCGCTATGGCGTCTAGCGTACCCGATGAGCGCAGATTGTGAATTAGTTACACGTGGCATCTCTTCTCAGGTTTCGGGCGAAGTGAATGACGATTGTTGGGCTTCGGTCCAGCGGGCAAACGAGAGGTTATTTTCTTCTTTCTACTTGTTTGTGTCTGTCTGCCAGCCGCCAGACCCCTCAGATCATACTCATCCACATCCACGATGGGGGGTTTGGGGGGTGGGGGAGATAGAGTCGGGAGATTCAAGAGGGCTGGTGATCCTCACTGAATATCTATCTTCCACCGGAGGCACCGGGGAGGGAGAGGAAGTTGGGAGTCCAACGGTCCCATCAGAACGGCTCTAGGTGATGGGGGCATTTCAACCGAGGGCAGTTGACACCTGGGTGGGTATGGCCATCTCGACTTCGTGTCGCACCCTCACTTCTCCCGTGTTGCTGGGAGGCGAAGAAATAAAAGATGTTACATTCAAAGGAGTCTGGTGGCTTTCTATACGTTTGTCTAGTGATGTCTGCACTCCACTGATCGCAGCCCAGATCCGTGCAAGATTGTTATTTATTTCCACAGTTTTAAGACTGTCTAGGGATTCCTGTGTAATCCGTTGATCACGTCCAAGGTTCTTGAAAATTTATCATTTGTTTCCTTGATTTTTTCAGAGTTTTTTCCAATTATTTCTGAGATGGATTTTGCTGTTTGGAAGACATTTTCTGCCGTGTGGTACACCGCAGGTAGGCTTAGGTCAGCAGGCCCCGTTATGAGGGAGCTCCTTGAGAATGTTTTCTGGTATCAGATCTTTGCATTTCGTATAGGCAACGTTAATTTTCTCATCGGAGAAGACAAAACTGAAAGATTGTATAGCAGACTCGACGTCGGAACGGTTCGATTGGCACTGTATAAAGTAAAGACATACAATTTATCGAAAATAAAGTCAACTTCGGCTGTGGATAATATATATATATATATATATATATATTATATATATATATATATATTATATATATATATATATAAAATATATTTATATATATATATATATATACTATAAAGGTTTTTTTTTTGCCACGAAGGAAAAAAATGAAAAAACGAGTTTGGCCGAGTACTTTCGGTCCTATTCGGACCCTTTACTGAGGCATACTTTGGAGAAAGAGGTGACGAAACAGCTCAACAGTGGGAACAGAACAAGGAAAGCAAAAGTAAACGTGGCCCTCATGATGAATAACTTGATCACGAAGTATATAAAACGTGATGCTATGTATAAAATAAAGGTTTTTTGCCACGAAGGAAAAAATGAAAAAACGAGTTGGCCGGAGTACTTTCGGTCCTATTAGTAAGTACTCGGCCAACTCGTTTTTTCATTTTTTTTCCTTCCTTCGTGGCAAAAAAACCTTTATTTATACATAGCATCACGTTTTATATACTTCGTGATCAAGTTATTCATATATATATATATATATATATTATATATATATATATATATATATATATATAATATATATACACATATACGTATATATATATATATATATATATATATATATATATATATATATATATATATATATATATATATATATATATATATATAGTATATATATATCAATGTGGTGCCCTTCTACTTTTAACTCTTCATTTTATTTTTACTATTTTGCATGTATCCTATCATGACAACTAACTTAACAGGCCATTCAAGTAAAAATGTCGACAAGTGATCTCTTTATAAAGAATCACATAAATATTTTTATGTTTTTCCTCCCATACGCTCCAATGCCGGATAGCTGCCCGAACATCATTAAACTACATATAGAGTACTGGAAATACAATTCATCATATCTTTTAAGAGTGAGACAAACTCTAGATATAGTAAAAGCTTATTTTTAGCAAATCTGTTTTTACAATTAAATCTAAACATACTTGTATTCGCTTCCCCCAATTCGTATATTTGCCTTTTAACTTTTTTTCATTTTGCTTTTGTAAACATTCTACAAAAATTGCAAATACTTACTGAGCTCTAAAATGAGTATGAAAACCTATTTTACGCACAGTTCGGATGTTAGCATAAATTTTAAAAAACATATATATGGTTATGGAGTGGGCTTCATATACTGGTAGGATTTTATATACAAGACACAAAAGCGAACTGTGAGAAGAATAATGGCTTTAGCATCACGCTATAAGACAATCATACGCATCTTGATTCCAAGGACGACCAAAAACGGCATACCGAGTCATTTTCATATTAAAAAGAAGCACAACACCAAAGATATTATCACTGAGGAACATAATCACGTAGAATTGTCACGGATACAAGTACACTGATAGTTGCATACGTCCTGGCATCAACGAACCGCAAAAAATTCTGCGTCAGGAGAGAATCTGTGATGATTATGATACTAATGCAATATTCTGGTACTGCCTCCGCCTTCATGCCTTTTGCCGATCTTGGTGTTCTATCTATTTTTATTTTATAAACAACAGCAATATTGATTATGCTATTGTTTCTGTGGTTCGAGCCCATGACTGACGAATTTCTTATCAACTAAAAAAAATTCACCTCCGGTTAACATATATGAAAATATAATAATTCGGAGGTAGAACGAATTAGATACTAAAGACATTTGTGGCTTAATGTTTATATGTATATATATATATATATATATATTATATATATATATATATATATATATATATATATATATATATATATATACACACACATTAAGCGAGTGGTTACAGGCACTTCACTGTATGTCCTGATTTCTGGGTTCCTAGGTTCGCGCCCGGGAACCGACGAATTATTATCAACTACAAATTCCCCTTCTGTTAACATATATGAAAAATATAGTAATTTCTGAGGTAGAGCGAATAGATATTAATGTGTATATATGAATCACGGTGATATGATCAGACTCATATATATATATATATATATATATATATATATATATATATATATATATATAAATAATATATATATATATATATATATATATATATATATATATATATATATATATATATATATATATATATATATATATATTATATTATATATATATTATTCGAAGTGCAAATGTCCTTTAAGATCTAATTCGCTCTACCTCGGAATTAATATATTTTCATATATGTAAACCGGGAGTTTGTTCAAATTCTGAAGATGACCAAGGCCAAAGTAACGGCAGCTGCAGCAAAACTGGAAATGACTTAATAAGGAGTAATAAGGTCTACGAAAAAGACAGCAGCTAAGATACGGTTGCAGTGGCTAAAAACCAATGGAAGGAAACGAAAAGGAAGAAAATGATTTCAAACAAAATGGAAAAAGAACAAATGGTGAGCTGCAAAGTGATCTATGGGTCAGTCACCTTTAACCGCGCCATAGAAAATACATTTCCTGATATAAGATTCACATCCTGATAAAACTTTCAAATTCAAAATCCTTTGGAACGCTGACACAAAATTTTTCTTAAAAATCAGACATGGAACCAAATTTAATAAAAACAAAAATACATTGAAACAACTTCAATAGGTAGGAAAAATAAACCAAAATGCGATCTGAGGAAAAAGCTAGGCCTGAAATATTCAACATTCAATCTTTGATCGAGTGACTCTCGCAGGAAGCTACGATTCCGGCCACGGTCACTCTTCTTCCCCATTCGACGACATGTGAGGCTTTGGTCGCATGTTACCTTTGGTATGAACTCGACTGCTTGCTAACATTATAAGTAATTGTGTAAACAGATAATCTAGTCTATCTTTTATTTCTTATTTCCCAATTTCACACACATCATACCTGTGTGTATATATATATATATATATATATATATATATATATATATATATATATATATATATATATATATATATATATATACATATATATATATATAATATATAATATATAGTATATATATTTATACACATTATATATATATATATATGTATATATGTATATATATATATATATATATATATATATATATATATATCAAATGGACTCCTTTTATTATATATATATATATATATATATATATATATATATATATATATATATATATATATATATATTGGGAATCTGCGGTAGTAACAACTGGGTGAACTGGTGGTAGGCAAGAAATTATCGAACTAAGGAATTTGGGTGTGTTTGTAAGCGTGTGTAAATCCCAATAATTAGCTTTCCCATGGACAAAATAAAGAGTGATTTTACGGAAAGATTTAAAAGTTTCGGAACAAGATTTACCTTGAATGTCGCCGTCGCTCAAAAAAAAAAAAAAAAAAAAAAAATAGAAAAGCTACAATAACTCTCCTGCGACGTGTGACACGCTAAGGACCAAGAGTCGACATCAAACTGAGAGGCTGACACAAAAACGAGACGTGAATTCGCTAGTGGGACATGACCAATTTATCCTCCAATACAGAGGCTGATGTATGGATAAAAGGAAAGTGGATAATGGACAAAAGGAAGACCTTGCTTCAGCTGTGGTTCTGGACAGAAGACGAGTTTGCCGGGAAAGAGTTTAGAAACCAGTGAAAGTTGAAAATGAAAACGGAAGAAAAACCTTACAGAACAGACGCATAGATAGATCGCTTACTGATGCGTTTGTGCATCCGTGGCGCAATCGAGTTTTCTGTACAGCGTGTTATCAAGGCCACTGAAAATAATTCTATCTTCCGGTATCTCGGTATAATGCTGTACGAGCCGCGGCCTATGGTGTTGCCAGACACACGATCACGGCTAACTTTAATCTTAAATAAAATAAGAATTGCTCAGGCTAGAGGGCTGCAATTTGTTATGACTGGTGATTGGAGGGTTATGATCAAAATACCAATTTGCAGCTCTCTAGCCTCCGTTGCTTTTAAGATCTGGGGGCGGACAGACAATTTGCAAAGCCATCCTAGTTGTTTTCTTTTACATAAAACTAAAAGAAACAAAAAAGGGGGGGGAGGGGGGGGGCGGAGGGAGAGTTGTACAAACCTTTAAATTCAAGTTAAATAAAATGTCATTAAAAGGGGAACAATAGGAAGCCCGTATGTTGCAAGAGGTACCAATGACGTCACATTTCACGATTTCCCAACAATGCCGAAGTGAGGATCAGTGAAAGGTCACTGTCAATCCTAAAAGCACTGATTTTATAGATGAAGTGACAAGGTGAGTCAAGCACAACGAACCATGCATGAGGTGTACAAGCAGAGAGTCCTATTCCAAATGAGAACGATGACTGATCCAATGACGTCAACAGTGACGCGGACATTAATCGCGATGTCACCTACAACAAAGCTTTACGCACATCATTCCTTACTGCCTAAAGGTAGATCAGGGTCAAATCATACACAAGAGAAGATTAGCATAAATAGTCATAAACGGCTACTTTAGTAGATCACAAAAGAAATAACTGAATCTTGATAAAAAAAAAAAAATGAATGCTACCTTTCTTGAAGCCAACAAACCAGTTCTTGCCACCCACTTACCACCTGTGATAGGTCAACGAGGCGTCTGATAATCCCTATCATTTGATTGAGATAAATTAGGCTATAAGAGCTGACTCTCGGTATGGTAACAAGGAACACAACTGAGCTCCGTTATGCCAAGGTCTGCTGAAGAGGTAACGATGGTCATAAACAATCTTTTGTTTGCTTTCATTTCTTATCTTTCTAAAGCTGTGCAAGCAAAGGTATCCTGAAATCTTGTGCTCTTCCACCAGCTTTTGGGGCAAATGAATTATGAAGGTAAATTACACTTTTAATCAATGATATTTATTCTAAAATATCTCTGAGAGTGTAATGTTTTACTTAGTTCCCTACATTGATCAGTAATTTTTTTTTACTGTGTGTGCGCACGTGTGTATGTATGTATGTATGCATGGCATGTACACACACACACACACACACATATATATATATATATATATATATATATATATATATATATATATGTGTGTGTGTGTGCGTGTGTATGTATATATATATATATATATATATATATATATTATATATATATATATACACACACACACACACATATATATATATATATATATATATATATATATATATATATATATATATATATATATATATATATATATATATCAGCTAGCGAAATAGTTCTCTTAATCATCGAAAGTCTCATCGAAAGTCTTATGTGATGTATACGTGCTCATAGCAAAGAAAGAAAATACTGCAAGGTTTAATTTACAGAGAGAGAGAGAGAGAGAGAGAGAGAGAGAGAGAGAGAGAGAGAGAGAGAGAAATACGCAGGTAAGAGGAAAGCCGTACAGTTCTTCGGTCGCTTCTCTGCTGAGAACGTCAAGAGACTAGTCTTCTCTGATTCGTTTTCCTGCTCCGAGCATGAGTATACGCTTGATGCGTAGCCAACTGGATGAATATTCTCTCTCCACAAGCTCCATTTCACTCTGGGTGGAATGGAAATATTTGCTTGATGAATGAATGGACACCGCGTCTGATTAAAGAAAAAACAATACCGTTACGAATATTGAGAATGAAATTATCAAAATACGACAAAAATGAAAACAGCGTAACATTTCCAAAATGCAGTGATAAATAGCAATGATGAAAATAAAAGAAACAAGTTTGAAAAGGTCTAATCATATGGATAATTTGATAAAAATGATGCAGATGAAATTTCGTACCATTTAAATTGAATAGGTACAATTAATCATTCAGAATTGACTAAAGTATGACGGAATTACGAGGATTATGAGAAAACTTGAGACACTCACACATCCTGCAAGAATGAAGCTTGTATTCTAAGACAAGTAATGATGAAAGATTTTAGAATTACAGTATAATCCTCTAGAGAAAGAAAGAGTGGCAGGGATTTAGTATTCTATAGCACAAATGCCGTTTTTTCTCATTTAAGGGAAATCAGTGAAAAACACTGACAACATTAGAATGAACGCTATGTGAAGAGATGATCTTTTTTCGTTGTGCTTTCCAACATGATGTCACTTTCAGAAAGCATTTCATTTTTGTTGACCTTTACTTGTGAAGTCGAGAGATCGAGATTAATCTAGGATTATCAAGATTTCTCTTATTATTATAATAATCTACATAATTTACATGAGCTTACATATCATATATTATTCAGTTGTTACTTTTATATTTACCATTGTCATCAATTAAAACTTAGGTCACCTACATAAAATTACAAATTCTTATATTCTCCGTTCATTTAAATTTACATTTACATTATACATTAAAAGTGGAAATTCTAACACATTTGAGGAAGAAAAAAATCAGCTTCAGGTTGAGTTGCCCAAGATCCCACAGCAAACGAGAACAACCAGTAATTACACCAAGTTTATGAGTAAAGTTAAGTAAAATGCGCCATTCACTTAATTCCACCTTACCCAGGAAGCTTGTGTCGTCTAACCTTGACTAAAACCCAAAATTTGCCAAATTTTTTATTGGACTAAGGGCCACAAGTTAACTTTTCTTCGCATGCTCTTCATGTTGTGACGTTGTTGATCAACATATTTATTACTGAATACGGTAACTTCAAGAAACAACTTTCTCTTGTGGCAAGTTGTCAGTCAGTAAGTTGATCCTCCTAATGGCCTATATCTCAAGCTTAATACTGTTAGTCAATACAACACCACGGTGACATTATGTATTTTCATCACCTTCCCTTGTAAATAGTTACAAAAATCCATGCGCTGATTATTTATACGACAGAGAGAACGTGATTACACAACTAAAATGCCATTTTTAACCAGACGATAACAACCTCAACCACAAGAACGTCCTAGGCGCTCAAACGGCATCGCCGATAATAATTGACGAAACGGAGGCGGCTTTTTGAAACGCGACCCAAATTAGGCCGAAGACCTTTGTCAAAGGCCCGAGAAGCAGGAGAGGATAAGTGGAAGACGTGAATCAGGTTTCCATGAGAGAACAGCGTCGTTGACATCCAGCCATCATTATGTGCATACAGATTCATGCTCTAAATAACGCTTTTGACGTTTACCTAACTTGATTGGGGTTTTTAGAGAACAAAATACAATAGAACAGCATACAGCATTTAGGCCTAATGCCGAAAGCGCTGGGACCTATGAGGTCATTCAACGCTGAAAGGGAAATTGACAGTAAGAAGGCTTGAAAGGTGTAACAGGGGGAAAACCTCAAAGCAGCTGCACTATGAAACAATTGTTAGATAGAAGAAAGATAATATGAGACACATTATAAGGAATGAAAGAGGTTGCAGGTAGGTGCCGAAGGGATGTTGCAAAGACCCTTAAGTAATGCCCAAAGTGCACACCGTGAGTTGCACTGACGGAACTAACACCCACCCCCTCCACCCTTCCCCCAATGGAGAGATCTTGGAAAAGACCTCAGAGCTAGAGCGACGTAAAGGCCATGGCGACTCACTGATGATCCACACATCGCATTTGTTGTGTTTACCTCGCTGAAACCCTATTCGAAATCCATGTAGTAGACTCTGAACGAGTAGCACGAGACAAAATAAGTTCGTTACTTTATCTGACGAATGCAAATCTTAGCTCAGAATCATAATTATTGGTTATTTTTCAAGAAAGTAAAACTTTTAAAATGTGTGAGAATGATGCTTGAGTTAAAGTATACATAAACCAAATGTATATACATTTACATAAAACTAACAACATATAAAATTTCAACCTTCCCTTCAGGTCGTACGTTCAACTATTTATCAGCAGTGATCCGAAGTAAATTCAGTTTTTTTTTCAGCACTTACGTTCTGATATTCATTCGATCTCTTCACTCTCACCTGTCCTTTGTCAGCAAAGACTAATGTTATCATGGCAGGAACGTACAGAGAGAGACACTGATCACAGCCAATACAATTTCATTCCACCGACTTCCACTGAGACAAAATGCCAAGTCGTCAAAGTTTTGTCACGTCTCGTGGCGCGAAAGGGCTTCTGGGCCGAAGTTTTCTCGCCAGGACAGAAGCCCTTCGATTCTTCACAACAAATTTGAAGACTTCGGTGCAGTCCTTATTGAACTTTTTCCCGCATCTCCGCATACTTGAAATTCTTTGTTCCTACTATTTATTTTCACTCCGATTATTTTGAAAGGCGTACCGTAAAAATATACATCTATTCCAACAAAAATCCTCTCGAATTATGTTTGCTACTTATATGAAGATGCGCCATTAAGAATGAAAAGGGTTCTAATGTCACTCCGCCATTTTAACCACCTTCAGGGAATAAAACTAAGTGATTTGAAGTGTCCAAACCGTGAGCCGCCACAATGCTATTTGTTTTTAATCTACTTATTTAGGGCAGTGTCAATACTTCTCTTATTATTTCGCTATCGTTATCGTTGGTCTCGCCAGAAAGATATTATCTTGAATGAGAGGTAAAAATCAGGGAAGTGTTAAAAAATGTGACAAAATCACTGCGGATGGGGCAGAAGGGACGCTGCATAGACCCTTGAGACTCGTTTGCTGTGTCAAATAGGGAACCAACCACTCACAGCAGTAACCCTCTACACAGCATCGGTTCTCGTACCAACCGCACAAGAAACAAATTTCAAGCCGAGGCCAGAGGAAGCGACTTTTTACAGCCTCTCTATCCTTAGCTAGTCATCAATTAAGCCTAGGAAAACAAATTAACAAACAATAAATGCTATACATATTGCTTGCACGTGTCAAAGTGGGTGCTGCTGTGTATGCATACGATAAATAAGTATACAAATTAACTGTACACGCCTTTTACCTCGAACATTTATCGAGCATTCAGTTTCTTATCTATTTTTTACTAACTTTCATCTTTAAATAATGCCACATTATTTCTGATACTATTCAACGTCGCTAAAGGTGGCTCTTTAACGCTGCAATTAATTTCTTCAAGGAACTCTCCAATTACCCCCTGAAAAAACACAAAATACACAATACATTACAGCATTTTATAAATTACTCAAATACACAAACTTTCCACCGCTCATCTAAACGCTTAGCCTCTTACCCCAACCCATTTAAATCAATTATTTACTTTTGTGTTAAATTAAACATGTCCCTCTTGCGTGACCGCATTTCGCCGTCTCTGAATGTTTCTTATTATTTTGTCATTGCCCTCATTTTTCTTTTCTTTTATTTCTATATGCTTTCAATAAACAAACTAAACAACACAGGTTTTACACTTTGGGAAGGAAGCAATACTTATTTAACTGGAAATATCAGATTAAATGTTCCTCCCTATTTTCACATTTTTGTTTACATCAGAAACTTATCAGAGAGAGAGAGAGAGAGAGAGAGAGAGAGAGAGAGAGAGAGAGAGAGAGAGAGAGAGAGAGAGACTTTTCTTTTTGAACCTCGTAACCTTGATAACAATCAGGTCCAATACACCCGTTATTTCACATACTTGAGCTTTAGTTACAAGTCAAAATTTTAAGAGTGTTCCTGTTTACACAGATCACAATGTACAATTACCTACTGTCTCAACCTGAGCAACATATTTCTCCAAAAACGGGTAACAGTTTATGATAATAAAAACGTTATTTTTTATAAAAAAACTTAAAATGAAATTACTGTAACACACTAATTCCTACAGGGATCCCGAGGAGTCATGAATTAGGAAGAAAAGTTGTTTGAATCTTTTAATTGGTTATTTATTTACTATCATTTTGCCAAAATACCTAAAAATGAAAAAAATTGCAATGAAAATCGATCAATCTATCAGCTAGCATTCAAAATTTTCAAAATGCCCAAAGCAATGGCGTTTGAAATACCTAAAATCCTACCAAGAGATAGAACATGTCTATTATTTCCTGTCAGACATATCACTGGATTCTCCCATTTCCCCAGGTTGTCAACAGTACACCTAGCAGCGACACAACTTAATGAATCTGGGAGTACAACTGGTATGCATGCTCCTGAACCACATCCAGCATACATCATCGCAAAAAGTCTACTTCAGTGCAACAACTCTATAACTATGCAATGTTATACATGTCCTTGAAATGCAGTGCTGCATTGAAGTGCATTGCCGAAGCTTGGGAATCAACGATATGATAGCCATTTGTGTGGTGCCCAAAGCCCAAAGCTTCTTGATTCTGAATTCATCTGCAATATGAGAACCAACCCTCTTCGGAGATATCTAAAAAGTAAACAGCTGTTAACTCAAATTGAGTGACTTCATTAAACCTTGTCTGCGCTTGGGTATACTGACTTGGAAAGTGATCATGCTGCCACAAGGTTGCTAAATCCGAACCTGAGAATAATTCTTGAGAATTATAGTTCCCTATATGGCAAAGTATATATATATATATATATATATATATATATATATATAATATATATATATATATATATATATATATATTTCCCTTTTTAGAAAAATATCTTATGCTATGGGCAACTCAGCCCTTCAATAGTTATGACTCAATTTCAGTCAATTGATATAGAGTTATCACATTTGCTCTGGAGCACGAAAGGAACACATGCACTCGTAACATAACCTCAAAGGATATATTCCATTTCATGTTACATTTAAGATCTGGAGTGCATGACTGACTGATCTGAATAGTAAATTGTAGTCGTAAATAAAATCTTACAAACCTAAAACGACAAATGACCTCAATTTATGCAACCACTAGGGCGACTGGTTACCTCTAAGTTTTCTCCGAAAGTTGGTAATAACGAATGGCAGCCCTATAAAGTTTAATTTTTGTTTGCTTTCAGCGGCAGACTAACGAGAATGACAAACTAACGGACACACCAAAACAAAAGCAGTAAGTTAATCTGCAGCAAAATAAAAAGGTAAAAGTGACAATCCAGGTTCATTCTTATCCCAAGCGAACAACCAGGCAAGTTTTAATAAACCGCATTCCCTTTGCCTCCCACTGAGGCTACCCAACCCCCCTACCACTTCGTCAGGTGTTTGAGGTTTGTTGAGGAAGTCCAATAAGTGCTTGGCATATTAGGGCATGCTTCCGCCTTTTCTTCCTCTCTCTCTTCTCTCTCTCTCTCTCTCTCTCTCTCTCTCTCTGTATCATGTGCGATGTTACGAGTCTTTTTTTCTTTCTTTTTTTTATTGAGTCGTCTTGACTATCTCTTATGAACGGTAACAGGAAAAGTGACTGATGGCCGTAAATATACAGGCGGTACTCTAGCCACAAGCTGACTATTTATGGAAAGAGAACGTGACAGACAAACTAAAGCAGATAAACTTGGAGAGAGAGAGAGAGAGAGAGAGAGAGAGAGAGAGAGAGAGAGAGAGAGAGAGAGACGGGTGTTATTTTGTTTGAAACAACTAGAAAAACTTGACATTTTTTTTCATACTCCTTGCAATCTCCCAAATGTTTCATGTCGAGGGTTGTGAAAAAAGCAATCCATTTCTTTGGGTCATTGCAAACAAAGGAGGCAGACATCGCTCTTCTTGCACAAAAATGTGCTCAGAGAAGTGAATTCCTCCTAAAGAAAATTAAGAGATTAGCAATCATGAATATTTTCAAAACTGATTCGATAACCATAATTCGGGAAGTAACTGTTTCTTCTTGTTCATTAAATCAGAGTTGAAAATTTCTTTTCAATATAAATCAGAGTTGAAAATTTTTATTTAATATAAATGTAATGTTTTCATAAAAAAACTTGCAATAAACATAGTTTATAAAATCTCATGTAAGGACTCTGATCCATTTTATTTGCGTCGAACGAGTAATCAATTATACGTCAGATTGAACCTGCATAAGTACTCAGGCAGAGCAGGTCCAAAGAACAAATCTCCACTTGTGCACCTGGGCGAAAAACCATATCATTGGTAGGTCCTGTAGTATAATAACAAGATATAGCAATACTATCTCTATAAACCTCTCAGTATCTGCAGTAAAACATATAAATAACAATATTAATGTAAGTCCAGGCCTGCGCAAGATGTAAGGAGGAGATTGAATAGAAATCATCAGTAATTCTTGTTGAGGTTCTTAGCCTCTCCAAGGTTATTCCAGTTCCTGGGTTAATCCAGGACAGCTCTTCCTTATCGGAAGATAAACCCCAATTGTAATGACCTTCATATGCATAAAACGGTGTCATAATCCTTTCATCTTGGTTACTATGTTTGTGAAACAGGGTCTTCTCTGCAATCTGGTTTTCTCTCTTGTACACAGTTTGCTTGACAGCAAAGGTGAAACATCTTACATCCAGATGTTTTACTTTCCCCATGGCCATAAAATCTGTTTATATCTTATATCAAGTTTCAATTCCCGTGACTGAAATTTTACAAACGCGTGCGTGCACACACACGTTACTTATATATATACACCAAGAGGTTCTAAAGAATGGGAGGTGGATTATCTTTTGCAGCTAATGAGCAAAATGCATCCGTCAGCAGCCGAGTGAAATTTTGAGTGGTTCTCACATCCAAAAACTAGTTCGTTGACAATGTGTATAAAATGTCCTTTTTCACTTCTTCTTTCTAAAGCCGACTTTTGCATCATATTTCATTGTCCCCCTTTTCTTCTTGCAACAGCATAAAGCCACCAGGCTCCACAGAACTGATTCTTTTTCCCGTCCATAGCATCATCACCTCTCCCTCTTTCCTTTTCTCCTTGCGTTGAGGGAACGTGGATGGAAATCTCTTGGTGTGAACAATTCCAGCGTTTTCACTGCCATCCACAATCAAAGACCAGGTCGCTGTCCGTCTTATACGAAGCATTGCGCCGATTATGAATAATCGATAGGTCGTTCAAGAGTATATCATCCGTATGCATCAGAAAGGTGAGGAAGAAGACCTAAAAATGCTAGATAAAGTCTATTAAGCATTGTGCAAGAATAGACTTAATAATCAAGGGGAACGCGGGCTTATGCAATAATGGTCGGCCTTCAGGGGAGGTGCATGTTGCGGCTAATGTTGTGCATTTTCTCTGCAGAGGGTTTCATCCACGATTCATCATTTATCTACTATGAATGTGGCAGTGACACCTGTGTTGTTCTTTTCATTTGAGCAATCCCTTGCTTGGGGGTAGGGCTTAATGTTTTACATATATAAATATATGTTATGGAAATATGAAGTTGCTACAAATCGCATTACAAAACTATCTGTTTGTAAAATGTCTAACATCCCGTTTAATTTTTGAATCATTACGAATAAAGGTGTATATGTGTATGTATATGCCTATATTTACATAAAGAAAGCTCGTATAAATGACAGATAGGGATTACGAAGGAAAAAATATGTACTTGGAACCCTACATAACTGAAGAGTTAGCAGACCTACCAAAAACAAGCGCTATAATCAGACGTCGGCAGTCGTCAAGCTCTGATGGGAAAAAGGCCACAAAAATGATTGGGAAAATATGAATTTTTTGTCACAGTAACACAAACAAAACGAACAAACTGATGGTAGAAAATGTCTTCATAACATGTCCAAACAATGCAATGGCACGCAACACAGGAAACGGATTTGAAGACAGCTCATCAAGAAAAGTCATACATTCTACAGCATAAACGAAACACAAAAACACAAGAAACCACACTGATTAGGAACACCTGGATGGATCGGCAGGCAGAGAAAGATCAAGGTCACCACGAAGGCGGGGTCATAGGGATGGTAACAAGAGGAAAAAGGACTAATCCTCTCCCCCACACAGATATAAATACAGCTGGACTACGTGTCCGGTCAGTCACGTACACTTGACAATGAGGACTTTAGTCCAGGAAAGCTTGCGACTTTTTTTTTAATAAATATCTTCGCTTGATACCATTGAGTTTCAATGAGATCCTGTTAGTAACATATATATATATATATATATATATATATATATATATATATATATATATATATATATATATATATATATATAAGTAGCACACACGCATAATATATAATAATTATACATGATGTATGTATGTATATATGTATATATATATATAATATATATATATATATATATATATATATATATATATATATATATATATATATATATAATATATATATATATATATATATATATATATATATATACTATATAAATATATATAATATATTATTAGTATATATCTACCGTGGAAACATCACAAAGCTGTTCCCCCCCCCCTTTTAGATCAAAAGTCAAAAGTATTGATGATAGCAACAAAAACTACACGAGAACCTGAAATTGCCTTTTATTTAGAAATCCAAAAGGAACTTTCCACCGCCATTATCCAAGCCAAAAGTGAAAGAAGTACTTATTTTACTGTTGAAAAACTTTCCACGGTTGATTTTAGGATGAAGAAAACATAAAAGTAGTCATGTCCACTAAAGGATATATTTATACTATGTATACGTTTATATTAGGATTTCTAATGCAACTATATGTAACGCAAGCCAGGGTCAAAAATATAGTAGCTCAGTATAATTGCAAACAGCCTATGTCACACAAACGCAATGTATATATATATATATATATATATATATATATATATATATATATATATATATATATTTATGTATATACATTCAGTTTATGTATGTCTGTTTTATGTGCGTGTGCATCATACCCTTTCTGGGTCTCCCTCTCCTCCTACCCAATCATCGTTCATTCTTTCCACATGACTGAACCATCTCAAAATACTCTGACCCCATGACTTTCCGTTGTGTGTGTGTGTATGTATATATATATATATATATTATATATATATATATATATATATATATATATATATATAATATATATATACGCAAAATAAAAACTATCTTAACTTCGTGCCCATAAAGGAGAGTCCAGTATGCTCGTCTCCATGTAAACTCAATTTTGCCACATGAAAAACCTTTGGTTTTTGGATGCAAAGTTTGTGAGCCAGATGGCAAAAAAAAAAAAAAAAAAAACTAGTGCCTCCGCCCTCAGGAATCCCTAGGGGCTTCGCGCGTGCTGCAACACTTCGGCTTTTCCCTGAGAAATCCTGTTAATGAATTTGCAAAAGAAAGCAGATCCAGTCCGAAGTGGATTCAATGTGAGATGCAGGCGCCACTTCACCTCAATTTGGTTGTGTGACCTCCCTCATTAAAAAAAATTATCAAATATTACATTACTGACAATTTGTTAGTGAGGTGAGGCATACAAACATACATACTTACTTACAAACACATAAATTCACACACTGAGTCTGCATGTGTGTGCGTGCTCGCGCGCGCGCGTGTGTGTGTGTGGGGAGTGACATGATTAGTTGGGACATTACGTGCAAAAGCATAGGTTTACGATAAGACAACGGGATGTAATGGAGTATATAATGACAGATATATCCAGATGACAAAGTACCATCTGAGATTAATGAAGCCGAGTTGCATAAACCAGTGAAAGAGTTTGAAAGCAACTGCAGGAGGAGAAAACCGGGGACAATTATGAGCGAGAGTACGGTTGTTATTATAAATGAAGCACTGAATGTTCATACAGATGGCGGAATAATCGAAACACTTGAAGCGTACACGTGTTTGGAAGTATTAATGCAGCCGGTGATGGTGGGATGTGGGAAGAAGAGATTTATAGAATTGGTGAAGCATAAAATTGGAAAGAGACTTGGAATGTATGAGGGGATTATTGAGATAATAACTTTCTTCATGGAGGTGAAGTGTAGGTGCTGAATGCGAATGAAGAGGTAAAAAAGGGAAACGCTCCTGTGATGAGCTTTTTGCCCAGGAGAAGCGGCGTGAAGCGGTAACAGCTGAGAAATGTGATTTAGATGACATGTTCAGTAGTTACAAGTAATGAGAGGCAATTGATTGAATAAAAGGGAGCATACCATCTATTAGGAGAAATAAGGAGAGTGAGATCTCGAAAATGCTTGATAGCGAAGTGGAAAACGCATTAGAAAGGAAGGCCTTTAACTTCCATGTTGCACAGAAGTGCATCACAGCGACAGTCGAGAGGTGCATTGAGCCTTTGTTTAGGTGCATGAAACGCTGCTGTCGAAGAGGTTTTCTTCATACGGGTTTCATCCATGGTTCACAATGATTATAGCCATAACAGCCATACGCTTATCAACCATGTCAGCATTCCTCCACCATCGACTAACCACCAAGTACAGAACGGCCTTTTAACTTCTGAAAAAACTCAAGTGTTCTCTCCCATGGTCTTTCAGTTCCTCGCCGGATGAGTGGTTTACGTGCTTGCCTACCGATTCGGTAGTCCCGAGTTCGATTCCCAGCTTTGCCAACAAGGCATCAGAGGAAATTGTTTCTGGTGACTGGAAATTCATTTCTCGATATAATGTGGTTCGGATCCCACAATAAGCAAAGGGCCCGTTGCTAGGTAACCAGTTGGTTCCTAGCCACGTATAAATATCTAATCCTTCGGGCCAGCCCTAGGCAAGCTGTTAATCAGCTCAGTGGTCTGGTAAAACTAAGATATACGTACTTAACTTTTTCTCCCATGGTCTGGAACGTGCGACAGAAGGGAAACAAACTCAACACCCGCGTGGAGCGAAGACTGACGGGAATAAAGGGGAATTTTGTGGCCTAATCCTTGGAGGAAAAAGGGGGAAACGTTATCGAAGTCTAAAGGGTAAGAGAGGAAACAAAGTTGGGACTAAACCTGACCGAAAAAAAAAAGAATAAGGCCTAACCCTAAAAGGAAAACAACGGGGAAAAAAGCGGGCCTCGACCTCAAGAAAGAAAGGGGAAAAATAAGCCCAGAACCTAGATTGGAGAGAGAGAGAGAGAGAGAGAGAGAGAGAGAGAGAGAGAGAGAGAGAGAGAGAGACTCCTAACCGCAAATGAACTGGTACTATCCCGACCCCTGAAAAACGGGGGCTATAGGATTCCCGGTTATGAGAAACGCCTACGACGGAACCACTTTTAATTAGGCGGTTCAAAAGGTTCATTAATAAGTGAACTTGAGTGAAAGAAGCATCCTAATAATTTTATATAACAATCCTGGAAATTTATTCCATTCTATTGAGAGGCTTCATTTGCAGCAAGTAGCCATCTACATTTTTAGCGGTAACTCCAGCAAGTTATTCTCTCTCTCTCTCTCTCTCTCTCTCTCTCTCTCTCTCTCTCTCTCTCTCTCTCTTCATACAGTAATAAATGAAGAGCATACTTACGCTCTGATGTTATAATTATTAATAGCATGTACTCAATCTCAGACTCTAAGTGTCAGAAGAGAAAAAAGCATAACCATAAAGATCTATTCAAGGTATATTAATACCTCTCTCCTCCATTTCCGTGCGGTGCATATTTTGAGATGAAAATTGTTTTGTGAACGCAAAACCTATCTAATTAAACATTTATTTTCTATACAGTTCTGAGATCCAAAGAAAAGAATCAGAATGAAATGAAAATACCTTCGCTCCTTGTAGTTCTCCAGTAGTATATTAAGTAACTCAACTTATAAATCTATGGTAAAACCCAAGAGTGATTTGATATGAGCCCATGTATGTATATGTGTATATACATAGTATATATATACATATATATATATATTATATATATATATATACATATACATATATATATACATACCTTATATAATATATATATATATCCTAATATATATATATATTATTATATATGTATCATAACCTCTATCTATGAGGCACACGAAATTGGCGACCAAGGTCACTGCGACGACTGTTTACATAAATCAAGAGAGCGAGAGAGAGAGAAAGAGAGAGAGAGAGAGAGAGAGAGAGAGAGAGAGAGATTGTGCAATGTATTTGGTTAGCAACAGCGTAGTTCTCAACTTCACGCATAAACTCTGCTTTCAGTTTATCAGTTTTTGCATCAAATATTTGTAGTGTAAACACGTGGTAAGCAATAAGCATAGCAGTACAGAGGGAAGAAGAAGTGTGAAGGGCTGTCATTGGGTGGGAGGGATTGGGGGATGGGGGGCTTGCAAGAGAAAAACACGGCAGGTAGGAATGACCTTAATAAGTTATAAGGTTTCTTTGCTGACTGACACACACCGACTGCATTTTACGTATAAGGAATGTTCTCTCTCTCTCTCTCTCTCTCTCTCTCTCTCTCTCTCTCTCTCTCTCCGTCACGCCCATTTATGATATTCAATATGTGTCACTTGTAACTATCTACGTTTGACGCGTAAGAAATCTTTGTCGGGGGGAGTGACGGGCAAAGGGAAAAGACTTTTTTGACGATTTCTAAACTTAGCGCACTTGCGACATTGCCAAACAAAATAAAAACAGACTGGGGGGCACTAAAGTACTTGGGTTTTGTATGTCCATGTGAAAACTATAAAATAGTTTATGGTGTACAGACTAAAACCGGAAAGGCTGTCCAAAATGAACTCTTTCCCACCAGACAGACTCCTGAGAAGAGAAAAGCTACAAGAGGCAGGAGAAGTCGATTGTAAATATGTGAAACTATAAGGTATGATGAAAAGGGAATACAATACCTACAACAGCGCTATCTCTTTCTGTCACCAAACTTTGCATTTGAATTTGTAGTTCAACCACCCTCCCATATTCTTCCAAGCAACCCCGGCCCAGATTAAGAGTCTCCCAAAAATATTTTCTTATATATATATATATATATATATATATATATATATATATATATATATATAGTATATATGTATGTATATATGTAAGTATAATTATTGGCCAGATTCACAAATAACCACAGCGTTGGTCGGTGCAGTTTTTGTATGATAATCCTGCAGCTTTTGAAGAGGAGTCAAATCACTAAGAGTTTAGTCGCTGAAGAATAGCCAAAGATGACCGAACTGGAGACATGACTGATAATTCGTGACTTCGGGGGCCAAAGACTATTATTATAGTTCTGATCTATTTGTCATTATAATGGAAAAATATTCAAACAGAGGAATCCTATTAGGCAAATTCACTAGAACAGCAGATTGAAACCGAATAAATTGCACAAATTTGCCAACTGATCTTCATCGACATTATATTGTTATAGGGAAAAATAGCAGACATTTATTAATGTAGTAGACGTGGTACTATATTAAAACGAGACAATGGCAACAACAAAATCAACAACAGAAACATTGATATTGACAGTACGAACAAAATCAGAGTTGAGTTATGCTCTCTGCCTTTATCAAGAGCTTCGTTGCTAAGTAATCGATTTTTGTGTTGTAAAGTAACTGCTCTTTAATGTCATTCTCCTCGGTCTCTTCAAGGATACGCACACCAATTTAAATCAAACGTTAATCTAACGAAAAAACTTTTTAAACAGATCCTTTAACTTTAAATTGTCACATGGAAAAATAGGCCTAAGACCGTCGTCCACAATTTCATGTAATTCATAAGGCGGTACATAGAAACATATGACGATATATATATAAACGCTACAACAGATTTGTGCTTTCCTCGATGTCTGAGAATTCAACACACGAGCTGTGGTCTGGGTCATAATCATCCTCTATAGAAATCCTATTGCAGAAAATGCAAACACGGCCTTCTATAACTAAGGTCTACAAAAGCAACATGAGAGAGCAAACTATCGACCTCCATAATTGGTCCACTTTAATGGAAAACAATTTTCATAGAAAATAATTTTCCGAGAGAGTGCAAAACACTACCACTCTGTAACAAAAAACAAGCACCGCCCCTATGTACCGAAGATCAACATACAATGAATAAGAAAAAGCAACATATGCCTCTATAAAAAATGAGGTCCATGAAAAATGAATAGCAGAAATACACTGATCTCCTTTTACCCTCGTTTTGTGCCCTACCCACAACACCAGCGAGGAGTCCTTGCCGATAAAAATCTGTGGCAACAACACAATTAGCTCCTTCTGGAACCCTTAAATAAACATTATCTCATGGCTACCAAGAGCCACAGGGGGTTTTCCTCGAAGCCCTTGGTCCGGAGTGTATATATTTTTAGCCCAGGCCTCTTCATATCCTCCTTCTCAAATGACTCGATCCTTGAAGTTCATCCTTAAGCAGCAACTTGAGTCGGGATGCTAAAACGTCCTTTTCCGTCCTGACGCCCCAAACAATGGATAGAGTGTCTTGCCATCTTCACAGCAAGAACTTTGCTGTGCTTTCAGTCTTAGCGTCTTTGCTACGTTTTCTCTATTAACTATTTCCTTTATTAACTTTAATGTGGTTTTCCTAGGGGATTGCTCAACAATAGTGTGACCTATTTCAGTACATAGCTTTGCTCTTCTTACCCAATATGGGATGTTTCCCTTAAGGAGTTTATTTTAGCCCCTTTATCAAGTTGGCTTCGAAACTGGTTCGTTTTTCTTACCGAGCCTAATTTTCCTTCTTGAACGAGTTTTCTTCCTTCGTGATTCTCTTAACGAGTTTTGTTTTCCTGTCTTACCGAGTGCGATTCCCTCTTAGTGAGTAAGACTTTTTCCTTAGCGAGTTAGTCTGTGTTTCTCACAGTCTGTCTCGTGTTCCTTATCAAATTTGCTTTGTTTTTCCTACGAGATCGTTGAAGCTTGTTTTAAGTGTCCCTGGTTTCATAAGTGAGTCAGTTATGCCTTATTGAAACCCTATTTTAATTCTACCTTTCGTATTTTATCTGGTTTTCATTGAAAAGTTTGCTCATTTTCTTAATAACTTTCACTCGTGAGTTTCATGAAGAAATTTCAGTAGAACTTGTTACAGGATGTATCATCCATATGGACCATCTATTTTGGTCATTATCACTATCCAATGGAGGCTTTTCCTACAAATGCAAGGAATTTTAGACTATCAAATAATAATAATAATAATAATAATAATAATAATAATAATAATAATAATGGTTTATTAGTAAACCATTGATCATGGAGCATCGGCGTATCTGATTCCCATGCAATATATCAGAAATGAATTAGTGGACCTGACAGTTTCGTGAAATGTACGACTGATAAATCTAAAAATGGTAGCTACCAATTCCCAGGATTTTTCTCGGATGAGCGGCTCTGCTCAATTTCAGTTTTTGTCACGAGGAATGTGTGGGCGTCATAATGATACGTTGGCACATGAGACATCTCATCTCAGTGCTTATTATTAATGAAGGACACTGATGGCATAAATTCTGGTATATTAAAGAATGCTGCACTGACATATTGAAAACAATAGCATTCCGCAACTGCATATCCATACGGAAAAAGTCTCTTCTTGCTGCTCCGTAATTCGTGAAAGAGTTTTACTCTCTCCCCCAAAAAAATACGTAACAGGAAAGGGCATACGAAAAAACTAAATCTACTAGACACATGCAAATTGTATACACACACACACACACACACACACACACACATATATATATAATAAAAGGATATAAAATAATAAAAGTCCCATAAAAACGCCAAAATATAGAAAGAAAGGGCCATATTTCAGAGACTGCTGTCTCTCTCTTCACGTAAGTAACGAATGAGAAAAAGTTACAGAAAAGTCGGTATTTATACCAAGAGATCCATCCACAGGTAGCGTATATATACAGCTACCAATTCTGAGAATGACTTTTTTATACTTTCGATTCTTATACCACATATAACTTTTTCATAGGAAATTCAGTTTACTAATGGGGATAACTTGCGAACCAAACAGCTATATGTAAGTGCATCTAAACTGACTAACCACGTCCTACAAACTTAGCACTCAGCTATCATGATGTAGATATACTGATTTAAGATCCTGAACTCAACAGGAAGATGCACCACAGAGACGTAGTAAATTCTTTTCTCTCTAAATAACTGAATGAAAGATGTCGCTGTCACACTCGCATCAAACTAAAGAGGCACAGGTGTCAATACTGGTCACAACACAGGCACTTATAATTCCATTTCGGTGTCATTTATTCTGCTGTAAAGAGAATCTGATATCAATGGGTTAATTGTGGATTAATATCATGCATACACACACACATATATGACTGGTAAAAATGTTCTGTAACAACAGAATTCCATCTAATAAAAGGAGCCCATAAAAACACTTCCTGTGGATGGATCTCTTGGTATAAATACCGCCTTTTCTGTAAGTTTTCTCATTCATTACTTACCTGAAGAGAGAGACAGCAGTCTCTGAAATATAGTACTTTCTTTCTATATTTTGGCGGTTTTTCTGGGCTGCTTTTATTGTTGTTATTATTTTATATATATATACTATATATATATATATATATATATATATATATAGAGGTGTGTGTGTGTGTAGTGCGTAGTGTGTGTAGTGAAAGTTACCAGCATTTACCGTGTGCGACCAAAAAGGAAGTTCAGTCCAGCTTCTATTTGAAAAATTATTGTAGCAATATCGTGCACCGGACACAGTCCCAGGCCAAGACTGTTGCCTTTGATGCTGCAAATAGACAATTGTTGCTCCGATCCCTCTTGCATAATTACTCCAGCTGCCGTGATAATGGCTTAACAGTCCACTCACGCCAATACCACCGACTGAGTTCTAAATAAAATCTTTCTTTCTGTGTCTCGAAGCAACTTTTCTCTTATTTAAGATACTTGCAAACTGTTTAAAAACACGTGAGGCATGCTCTTTCCGCAAGACAAACACACATTCAAGGAATTACACACACACACAATTATATAGTATATAATATATTATTATATTATATATAATTTATAATCTATATATATAGATATATATATATTAATATATATATATATATAATATATATATATATACATACACATACACAAAGGGGTGGGATATGGGCCACAAGAAGAGGAGGAGGAAGAAGGTAACAAATTGTTGGGGAAATCTTGGAAAAAATCTGAAATTATTCACCTATAAGTTTAATCACCTTTAAGGTCTACTTTAAGAAAACGAAAGACCAAAAAAGGAAGAAAACATGAATTGGAAGAGGCATTGGAGATGAGCACTTACTTTTTGCTGGTTAAAAGTGAAAAGTAACCTGTGATGAATCCTCGTCAAAAACTAATAATGTCTATTGTGTACTCTGAGTTGCTGAATCAACTAATGTAAAAAAAAATGAAAATAGAAGAGAATAACTAATACGTCAAATGATTAAAATATCTGAAAATGTGAGCACGCTTGGTCAGATATATGTCTTCGCTTTTCGTCTATGACAATGGTAGTCAAAAACCAATATGCAAATCAGTAATTCATTCCGCATTCGAAACGCGCAGTCTGAGTTCGTTACAGAACACAGGCAAACTTCTCTGTAAAAACAGTTTGGCTGGCAAAACGTTACAGAAGGCGGAAAAGTAAAAAACTAAGCCAATAATACTAGTGCTAGGAAACAGAAGCTTACTGCCACGAACAAATCGAGTTAAAAGAGAAGCAGACATCCACATCGCAGACATCACTTATAAACATATCATATTGGGGCCTTACGTATAACACTTAACTTACGTGCGATATTTGCTGATATTTTCATCAGGTGTTTCTCAGAGGTAAGACTCATTCAACACCCCCATCCACCGAAGGCAAGGATGGGGTGGAAAATCTGTACAAGATCTACTACAACAGAGTTTTAATTGTTTTGGACTTCAGCCTTATACCCCTACCTACTACAGCAATCACTAATCCTCTCCATGTCACGACTGAGACTAAGAGCAGCTTCATTTCTCGTTGGTGGATACTATACTCCACCCACAATTGTTGCATCAGCGCCATACTGAGCCAACATTGAAAACAACATTGCATGCTGGTCCGCTGATATAGTGGCTAGTGTCGTGAATGCCACCGATATGTAGTGGATTCGCGTCTCCCCCAAGGCGATGAAAAATCGCTGGCTCTGTATCATGATAAGTTACTGCTGCAGTGTGGGGTTTGTTGCGGGAATTTGAAACCAACATCTACTGAAATAATTAATAATAATAATAATAATAATAATAATAATAATAATAATAATAATAATAATAATAATAATAATAATAATAATAATAATAGCAGACCAAGAGCGCTACCCTACGGAACTTTAGACACAACAAGTCTTGGTTCACTAAAGATCTCATCAACAGCAACTTGCTACTGCCTACCTGTAAGGAAACATTGAAGTATCTTAAAACATATCCACACACTCAAAGGTTTTGGAATTTATGAATAAGTGCCTTATAAGTGACTAAATCGAAAGCAGCACTAAAATCTATTTGAATTACTCGACACTCAAAACTCTTATCAAGGTTCTCTTGCAAATGACATGTCAAATCTAAAAGTTACCTGACTGTTTCCTATATGCATACTGACTATCAGCTAACAATTCTTTGGATTCCACATACTTTTATAGTGATTTACGATTAAGTTTCTGGGAAGCAACATTCTACATACCTTTAAACAAAAACAAAGGAAGAAACCATCGTGATCTTCCCCAAGATTATCGAAAATTTTGTTAACGTCCCTGAAGTGAAATACGAATTTTGTAAGAAAAGGTTCAGGATGAGAAGTATCAGGAAAGGGACACTCTCGCCTGATTGCTTTGCTTCAAAAGCTCGATGAAGCAGTACAGCCTTTCCCTTATGGCCAGTAACCTGCCCACCATCATCTGTTAGTAGCGGTGGAATGGAAGACGACCCTCACCCAAAGATAGATGACGCCAATTTGGTCCGCCACAGAGGAGGCTTAGTAATTCCTTCGAGTTTCCTCTTTAATGAATTAGTGCCATTTCTCTCAGCTATAGAGTAAATCTCAATCTACCTTAATTCAAAACTACTGACCCAGCATAAGGTTGGGTACAGAATAATTAGTATTAGAACCCATTTTACATTTTGGACACGTCCGTATGCCACCCCTCCCCCCCCAAATAAGTAAATAAATAAATAAGCACATAATAAATGACAGACACTTGAACAAGACGAAGTTTGCACTATCTTTGACAAAGTAAGTGGAACACGTATACTAACAGACGGAAAGCACTGAGGCAATGACGAATAATCGGTGGGAAAACGAGAGAGAGAGAGAGAGAGAGAGAGAGAGAGAGTGAATTTACAAGATAATATGATACTATCCTGATAAATATCCTGTAACTTTGAGCGCACTGAAGTTCTTTCTCCTCTAACGCAAACATAATCTGGTTTCTAAAAACGTGCAGAAAATAATAGCCATTGCAATCCAGAATTGAGACACATCTGTAATTCGCGTGAATCCAGTAACCACATTCCTCATCACTAAGAAGTAGAATCCGTTAACTTAAATTTAGCATTCAGAGATTAATTTCACATGCTATCGTATTTATAAACAACAGTATAATTTACATAAAACACGCGCAATTCAGTAGATAAACACATACACACACACAAACCATATATATACATATTTATGTATATATACTTATATGTCTATAAAATTTACTTATCACTTCCTTACCAGGTACGTGGATAATTGTAATAGCAACAATGTGTTTTTAACTTCTCTACTTCGTCACATTCGGGTTAATTTTATCCAAAATACGATGAAATCGAGAAGTTATGATGCCACTATATAATATATATATATATATATATATATTAATATATATATATATATATATATATTATATATATATAGTATACGCACATATATACATACATACTCTTGTGTAATTTTCTTCACTTTTCAACTTCTCTATTTCGTCACATTCTGGTTGGGTTTATTGAAAATATGAAGAAATTCAGAAGAGGGCACTTATGTATAGTATGTATATATATATATATATATATATATATATATATATATATATATATATATATATATGTGTGTGTATGTATATATAAATATTACCTAATATTCATGAGGAGGATACATTATTTATAATAAGTACAGAGTAAAATGTGAGTTTTCGGTCCGAACTTTAGACCCTCTCAACCTGTTTATTCCAGAAGAGGGTCCTCGAGACTTGGACGAGAGCTCTTGCTTTCATTTCTGTATTCTCCCATGTACCCTTTATTTACATTGTGTCACTTTCTTTCATGAATCTAAAATACAGCGTCCACATACACACGCACAAACACACACGCACATATATATAAATATAATATATATACTGAGATATGGATAAATATATATGTATATAAATATATATGTACATATATGTATATATAATTGTGTATATATACATAGCCAAGGATGTTCAGAGTTTCATGTGCGAAGTTTTCAAAATCCTGTAGAACACAACCAATGAACTGGTGTTCCTAATTGGCGTTTCTTAATGTAAAAATTAAATATATAAATAAAAAAAAGGAGAATTTGAAGCTTATGTACAGCCTATTCGAGTATCCATCACACAGCACTTTATGTAATTCAATTTACCTGTTAAAGGCATCTTGGTTACTTTATTTATCATTGTTTACCCACACCAACAGTAGATTTAGAGACAATAAAGCATTGACAACAGTAGCGAAAACAGCAAGTTGCAATAACATGTCATATATTCATTGACATGATTTGTCAATTCGTAAAGGACTTAAACAAACTTTCCTTCAAAGGGAAATAAACACGCATGGAAATCGTACCCGAAGTCGATAATACGGTGACAGACATTTGCATACGTCGATCAATGTAAGATACTCCAGTTGAAGATATTTACAAAACCTCTCTCTCTCTCTCTCTCTCCTCTCTCTCTCTCTCTCTCTCTCTCTCGTATATAATAGAAAAATATAAAATTGTGAAAGTGTTCCCCTGACGACACCGAACTAATTAGCAAATATGCTGAAAGCAAAGAAGTGATGGTTTGATTGCAATTTCGTAATTACCTTGGTAGTTAACACATCTCACTGGGAACCAACACGTCGTGCAAGAAACATTTAAATGCTAAGAGAATTACGATTCAAGTAAGTGATATACATATTATATATATTTATATTATATATAATATGTAATATATATATTATATAATAATATATTAGATTGTCTTTATATGTAAAAATAATATATATCTATTATATATTATATATTATATATACTATATATGTAAATATATATACATATATATATACATATATATATACTATATATATATATATATATATATATATATATATATATATATATATATATATATAAATATACTATATATACTATATATATATATATATATATCTATATATATATATATATTAGTATATTGATATATACTATTTTTATATATGTGTGCGTGTGCATATATCATGCCATATCATACACCCGCCATTGTCCCCTGAGATGGGGAAAAGATGTCGGGAAAACGTTAGACTGACCGGTTCTTAGCCATCCCAGAAACAGGTGAGCGCCGACTTTTCTGCTGAACTTCAATGAGCGAACGACCGTTGGCTGAGCGAACGTGCTATTTGATATGTATTTGACCCTCGAAAAATGAATCCCGCCATAGCCAGGAGCGAGGCCACGCAAATCCGACGGACTACTTTAATCATAATATAAAATTAATCATACACGACATCCCCACTAAAAAACTCATAGCTAGAAGAGGAGAGCGAAAAAGATGAAATACGATCACACCGAGATTTTGTATCGCCGCTCACCCAACGAGATTTCTAAACGGTACTCATTGCGGCTGCTGGAAGCTCCCTGGTGCTATCAAAAACTCATCATCATCCAGCTGAACTTCTGCCTGAACTCTGTAAAGGTCAAATGATTCGCCCCCCAAGCCAATCCGGACAGGAAGTGGTCAGCCGAGGTAGGCGGGTAATACCCTTTGATTAATAGCACCTTATAAATTAACAAAATAATCATAATTTTTCTAGCTACTTTAATGACAATGAACAAATAATTACATTGTCAGTAACTTGCATAGTATGTTGACAAATTTCTTCGTCTAAAAACCTCTATCAGTCTTGGTCGCCTTATCGTTTAAGCAAGTTCCCCATTCAAACAATTAATAATTATCTATATTCCATCAAATAAAAAGCCTTCAATAATAATAAAGTATCAATAATACACAAGAGTATCCATCCATTTAATTTTTCCCGTATTTGATGACGATAGTCTTAAGAACTAACTCTATTTTACACTTGCCGTCATCCAGCCAGGGGCCAACAGCCTCTCTCACCACTGCCCTTCATAAGAGTCTGCAGAATGAAGGTGGGTAAGTCCGACGTCCGGGACAGTAACGACCTCAAGGGTGGGGTTTCCATCCTCAACCTTCTCGCTATTATTACTCCCGCTACGAAGTGAGCACACAAAGTCTCCTCGGATGGACTAATAAGTCTTTAAGACATCTTAATCCGTGTAACTCGTTGTAAATTGTAACCACCAAAGCCTTGGACGCAGCATAACCTCAATTCATTGCATTCCTATATTTATCATGTTGTAGGAGGAGAATACTTTTTCCCCGTGCACCGTGCACATTATTAAAGAGCCACTAAAAAATCAGTGGAACATAAATTGTCTCTTGATTGGACTCGCCAATATTTAATACTTATGAAAGAAAATATGAAGAATATTAAAATCATGGAAGATCCCGAGTGCAGTGAAAAAAAGGTCTGCATGATCCGTGATGATGCCAGTGTATACATGGATTAAAACGCAATACACAATGCAGCAATAAAACCCCACATTATTTAGAACTTGAAAAATCGAAGAATTAAAATTCGACAAAACGCCTAACATAAGCAAAGGGGGCAAAGATCAACCCGAAGGCCACGAGGGAGGCCAGACAAGCATCTGACTTCAGTCGCCAGCTGTTAAGACTTCCCAATATGGCATCGGACTGGATGCCGGAAGGTATCAACTAAAATGTTTACGAACGCAAGGCTTCCAAATTTACACCATATCTGTATCTTCTCTTACATCGGAAAAACTGGCTGGCCAATGCTCCCTTCATAAGAATAGATGAACATATTTTTTCTCTCTTTCTTGGAAGAAAAATATCACACAATACACAAGTAGACAATTTATGAAACATACATACACGCACGTCCGAACACACACATAAATACATATACACATATACAGCAATATATATATATATATATATCATACATACATACATACATACATACATACGTATGTGTATGTATAGTATATATAAAATATCCCCTACTACTGCGGGATTCCGGGAAAGAAAATTTATAGCTCGCTCGTCCCTCTGTGCGGTGTATAAATCACCAAATGGCCGAGGGCAATGGGTTTACCGCCATATACCCTGTAATAATAATGCTTGAAAAAAAAATTTTTTTTTTTTTTACGATGGAAGGGTGTGGCAAGGAAGAAAAGTCTGGATGTTTCGGAGTTTAGTAAGAAAGGTGACAGAAGAGTGTGCCTAGGAATGGGAAGGAACAATAGTGATTGTGTCTGGGATAAGTGAAAGAAGTAAAGCCTGGGATGGGGTAGGTAACCCTTGTAGAGCCAGGAAGACAGGATAGATGAAAGGGTACAAATGTATTGGCAAAAGTTAAGGTAGAGTAGAAAAATAACACTTAATAAACGGATGCATGTCCAGAATATGAAAGGGTGGTGTTTGTTTGTTTGTATGCTCTTACGTTGCATGGAACCAGTGGTTATTCAGCAACGGGACCAACGGCTTTACGTGACTTCCGAACCACGTCGAGAGTGAACTTCTACCACCAGAAATACACATCTCTCACTCCTCAATGGAATGGCCGAGAATCGAACCCGCGACCACCGAGGTGGGACGCTAATACCATACCAACCACGCCGCTGAGGCGCTAGAAAGGGTGGTGGTGCTAGGCGATTTCAAAGTAAACATATATGATAGACAAAGCAATCCCAATATCACCAGGAACAGAATTACTGAATGAGGATGGGAATCGCACTGTGGAAATGTAGTTAGAATGCCTACTTGGGAAAGAGTTTTGAGAGTAAAGTTTTTCTTTTTTTTTTAGAGCTTCTCTTGTATTCTTTTATATCTTGCACACAGTAGATGGCAGAGCACGTTAATGGATGCACTGGAGAGATGAAGGGTGGAGGATTATATTAATTGGTAACAAAATGTTAAGCTTTGGAGGCGGAAGCGAGAAAATCACACTGGAAGAAAATTAATTAAAAATCGGCCACTGTAGACTCAGACATGAAGTTCAAACGAGCATATTTCTGCAAGGAGTGCCATTGTGTACAGGAAGGAAGACGATGGAATAAAAATAGAGAAAAGTAAGAGGCGGCTAAGCAATGGGAGAGTTAGTGAACGGGGAAATGCAAGGCAAAAGGGATCATGCACAAGTGTACAGGAGGATGAACACGGTAGTCAACAAAAGATAGGAGAGAAAAGAAATGCACATAATGAAGTAGAAGAGCAACTGTGAATATGAATGAAAGGACAAATGTTTAAACTGGTACATGTGGCTGAAGGAAACTGAAAGGGTGAGAAATGTGGAGAAATGCGGAAGTGGTAAAGAGGTTAGAACAGGTGAAAGGATGAATCACACAGTTTTGAGATGGCTTAGACTCTTGAAAGATTGGATGATAATTGACTGTGAAAAGTTTTACTACACAGGATATGCAAAAATGCCCGCAAAATACGAGGTAAATTTCCTGGGCGTTAAAAGGTTCGACACGCTATTGATGAACTTTCTGTGCATTTTCCTACACGGAGTTTCATCCATGATCCAGTAGTTATACGCAAGAATGTGGCAGTGACCACTATCCTGTTTTATCCTGGAACCAACTTTATAAAGAAAACTCTGAATGTTGCAAAAACCAAGTTACACATATTGATAAGCATAATATATCTCTTTGAGTGTGTACTAACAGTAAACACTGGATTACGTACAGCTGTCAACTCAGCTTAGCTGGCTGCATGGAACTCTCCACCCAATCAAACACTTTTCCCGATGACTTGTGGTTAAAAGCAACTCGGTCAGTACAGCTAATTTCCGGAAATTAGTATATGCTATCTGGATGATAAATTTACAAAATCATATCAATAAAACTAAGAATTTATCATTCAAAATCGAAAAAGGATTACAAATGAATATGAAATCATACATCAAAGTGTAAATCCCGTAAATAAAATTGGGAATTCATCCTTCCATGTACAAAGTTCCACAATGACATTAGAAATTCACCAATCAAAAACCCTGGAAGAAAATGACTTTTGTGGATAGTCCGCTAACATTCACGTTTAACTATTTGATCCCTGTATAAAACTCACTGACCTTCTTGCATAATTAACTGAACTTTGTGACTCATTAATCATTCGACCTTCGTACACGATATTCGTGCCTCATTCGTTGACCTTCATAACTAAATATACAGGCTGTACGTAGCTCACTGATACTCGTTTCTCATTCGTTGACCTTCCTTTCTTACTAATTAGCCTCTGAGTACAATTTGCTTAGCGTATAACAAACTGATATCCATATCTATTAATTGGACCTTCTTATCAGATTCACCGATATCTGTGCCCAATTTGTTGATGCTTGCGTCTATCTATTTGTCATTAATGTAAAACTCACCAACCTCCTTGTACAATTAACTGACCTTCGCGTCTAATTCACTGATCTCTTTTAATTAAATACTCGGCCTTTGTTTATAGTTCACTGACCTCCGCGTATAATGCGTTGACCTTTATGTCTAATTCATTAACCCTCGTGATTAATTCCCTGACCTCAGGGTGTAATTCAAAGACCTTAACAAAGATTATTTCCCAGCTAAATCTCTGCATGACCGATCGCATTTATCAACATCTTTGTCTCACAATAAAGATCAATAATATTTTCCATATTTTTATGCTTGCAACTGCAGCAAAACTGAAGAACTGTATACAATAACGGAAGGCCTGTTTCCACTGTTTATAAGGAATCTCCCAAATCTCAAATAATAAGTAGACTTGAGTATCACTCAAACGGAGTCCAAATTCTCATCATGAAAGTCATTTTACTTAAGTGCATTGATTATTTATATTAAAAATATATTTTCTTAATATCCCACCGAAATCTGTTTATTCCTATTTTTGAATTTCAAGCTCGTTCTGAACTTTATCTAACGTAAATCTAAGGAGCTGAAAAGCTCTATATATAGAGCAACAACTGTTAACAGACTAAATACCTTAATCTGCAACCTCCATCACAGTTTCTCGTTGGACAAGTACCTGAAAAAGAAAAAGTTATCTCAGCATTTTTTGTACAATGCTTGCATGTACATGCAAAAATATGTTTGATCTCGTCCGCAGATGCAAGTGTAGATTTGTTTACACACACACATACACGTATATATATATATATATATATATATATATATATATATATATATATTATATATATATATATATAATAATAATAATAATATATATAATATATTATATATATATTTTTTTATATATTATATATATATATATATATATATATATATATATATATATATATATATATACACTGTGTGGTGTGTGTGTGTGTGTGTGTGTGTGTGTGTGTTAAGGAATATACATATTTAGGACAGATAGTGTTTCCCAGGGCATGAGACCGAAATTAAAAGAAGAATAAGCATGGGATGGAGAACTTTTGGTAAAAAAAAATGAGATTATGAAAATTAAAATGCCACTTTCTCTAAAAAGAAAAGTATTTAATCAGATGGTCCTACCAGTATTAACTTACGCATCAGAAACTTGGAGCCTTACTAAAGCCTTACGACATAAGCTAGTTACAACTCAAAGAGCTATGGAAAGAATAATGATGGGAATAACACTAAGAGACAGGAAAAGAGCAACATGGATACGAGAGCAAACTAAAGTAGAGGATATTTTAACAACAAGTAAGAAAAAGAAATGGACATGGGCAGGACATATAATCAGAATGTCAGATAAAAGATGGACGAACAGAATAAGAGAATGGGTCCCTAGAGATTGCAAACGAAGCAGGGGAAGGAAGAGAAGACGATGGATTGACGAGCTAAGAAAATTTGCGGGTATAGAATGGCATAGAAAGACCATAAACAGAAGGGAGTGGAAGGACATGTCTGAGGCCTTTGTCCTGCAGTGAAGTAGTAACGGCTGATGATGATGATGATGAGATGATGATATACCATTCCTTAAATCCACGGTAGTAGGTGAGTGAATCTGAGACTTTGAGCCAGTACTTTCGTAGTTTATTTCTACATTCTCAAGTTCACACTAGTGATGAAGTTTCCTGCACAAACATCATCTCAGAGATATCTCAACTGGAAAAGAAAAACACCAGTATATCACCTTCAACGAATTTAGTTGAAGGACTTTTCTTCGGATTACTTCAAATACCTAATAAAAGAGTGGATTTCCCGGAAAGGTTTTAGATGCAAGAAACGAAGAAAGATAAAAGTTTGCATATAACTAAAGCTGACAAATCCAATTGGTTACGTGGAAAAAATTGAAAACTTATTATCTGATTCTAGTACGTGCTTACAAAAAGCTACGGAAAGACCCATTAGCTGATGTCATAAAAAGTTTCAATTCTAAAATAAAAACTATTACTAAAGGAATTCAGTTCAATCAAAGAGAAAGTGACAACGATTGGCCCATCTTTACCTTACATGTACGGATTAATCAAGACCCATAAAAGAGACTTCCCTATTTGTCCCATTACACTGATTTACAGAGAAATTGAGACAATCATAAAATAAGTTGTTATAGCCTAATTTTGGGGTGCTGATTTCAGATTCGAAACCAGTTTTCACTCATCACCTCTAGTTTTTGAGATATACATGTATACATGTACATAAATGTACACATGCATTCATGGCTACCAGATGTGTCCTATGTAGGACATTGTGTGTTTTTTTAATTAGAAATTTTAGGCATTGTGGTCTTTTTAGAAAATTTACATACCCTATTTTTACTAAAAGCATGTGGCAACCCTACATGCAATGGCTGGGTACACCAGTAGCCTACTGGCGGTGAGAGCAGAAGGTTAATGCTGCTTGACATTCATTGGGCTCCTTATGGGTATGCAAGCGGGCTTCACAAAGCACTGTTGCTTTTTCTGTCTCTGGGACAGTCGGGCTTTATCCAAGCACTATAGGCAAAAGGAGTGGGGGTCTAGGAGCACTTTCGTGCCTGGTGAACACAGTGTCAAAGAAAATCCTCTGGTGGACATGAACAAGGTGCTTCTTCCTCCTCTTCATATCAAGCTTGGATTAATGAAGAATTTCGTGAAGGCCATGGACAAAAAATGACACTGCCTTCCAACACTTGTGCACCCTGTTCCCAGCTCTGAGTTCTGCTAAGCTCAAGGAGGGCATCTTCGTCGGACCTCAGATCCGAGAGGTGCTGAAGGATATGGATTTTCAGGGGCTTGTTACCTTGAAGGAACTGAGAGCATTGAAGTCAGTCTGCAATGGCTTCCTTGGTAACACACGGGTACCAGATTGTGTATCGAGCGGTTGTTACAGTCTTATGAGGATATGGGATGCCGAATGTCACAGAAAATTCACTCTCTCCACTCCCACCTCAAATCCTTCCCCCTGAACCTCGGGGCAGTGAGTGATGAGCATGGAGAAAGGTTCCACCAAGTTATTACTAAGATGGAAAACAATTACCAATGGCAAGTGGAAACCCAGCATGATGGGGGACTTCTGTTGGATGCTCTTGCGTGACAACCCGGAGGTGAAGTACAGATCATCCAAACAAACTCACCTCTAACTGTCTGCTGTACTATTATTTGTGTGTATTGTATTATCCAAACAAATTTAGTTCCATCAATGTTCTGTATCTATGTTGTTTTTTCTGTAATATGCCTTTGTAACAGATGCAATTAACACATTATATTTTTAATTTATATGCAGTATAATCAAAAGGAGATATGTGAAAGTAAAAAAAATTGAGTGATAGAGCAAAGCTGTTCAGAAATTTGAATTCACCACATCAAAACTATCAAAAAAAAAAAAAAAAAAAAAAACACCTATTCACATCCTTGCCTCAGAATATCTAGTTAGGTTACTATCACCTATCCTGGGTAATATTTCAAATTCCCATTTACAAAACTCTGTTCATTTCTGTGCTAGGCTCTCCCATTTTTATTCTAAAGTATGTAGGAAAACCATGAATAATTTGTCATATATCCATTTTACCCTAACCATGCTAATCAAATTAAGTTTAGAACATTTTCCAGCTCTTAGAATTTATGGTCCTGAATTTTTGGAAGATAAGTTTAAAATTATTGATAAAATAGCGAGATTCATTATGATACCCTCTATATTTTTTAGATCTTTGTAAAAATAAAGCAAAAAAAGACATATTACAATCCAACCAGAAATAAACAAGTTAAAAATAGCCCACCTAATTCAAAGAACATTGTATACAGTATTACTTGTTTATGAATGTAATAAAATTTATATAGGGCAAACATCCAAACATCTAAAGGGGAGATGATCTCAGCGCAAATATGCCATAACAAGAGGCTTAACGAATAATGGTATTGTAGATCATTGGCTTAAGACAGGCCATGCTATTAACTGGGATAATTCCTCGACACTCTGCAGGGTCAAAGATCTCCGCAAAAGGAATCTGTTGGAATCCATTTTTATTGAAGCCATGTCAACAAGGAATTTGAATCTCCATCCTGGATTGTCCCTTGATCCTCCCTCCTT
>NC_087221.1:10865975-10940975 GCF_015104395.2 Macrobrachium nipponense | reverse complement strand
GACACACCTTTAGGCCACAGAAACTACATAACCCATTCACCTCCACAACCTCTATTTTCTTCCTCTCATTCACATTCAACATCCAAATTTGGTTCCATAGATCTTATGATTTATGAAAATTCGGCTGCACAGCTAACCCAACCATTGGGGCACTTTCAGCCATTCACTGCTTAAGGCATTGAAAAATGAGAGTTGGAGTGGTTGGACAGGCAGGCTGAGGAAAGAAAGTGGAATGGATGTTTGGTTAAAAGGCTGCAATGTGGGGGCAGCCATGAAGGGAGGCTGCAAACAACATATAGTAATTCCTACAGAGCACTACGTGAAGTGCACCGAAGATGCTTCCCACTTACAGTCAACAATCCCTTCGTGCATCCTTTTCTTGGCTTCCATAGACATTCCAACTTCCTCCTCCCAGTCTTATTTTCACATCCTGCTACCTTTGTTGCTTCATCTAATTTTGAATCGCATCCTTTCTGAAACCTAAGTACTACTACTACTACTACTACTACTCTACTACTACTACTACTGTACCTGAGGTTTTCCTATCCAGGCTGCTGGCTAACATACCAGCGAGTTTCACCCAACTTTCTGAACTACCAGTGACCCAATTGGTAGCATTACCACATGAGCATGTTTCACAGAAATGAACTTCTGACTCATATTGGGATCAAACATAGGTCTTTCAAATGAAAGGCGAGGGCAATACCAAGTGACCACACAGGTCATAAAGGAAGTTGGAATGTAATTCATTCTGTGCTTGGGGTTCATTTCTATCAAATGTGTTCTCAAGTATTCATTAGTTCCATTACATTAATGCTGAAAGGGTAATTGAAATTAAATGCTGCCAACTGGGTCACTGGTTGGACAGGAAGTTGAGGAAAACTCTCTGGTAGGCTAGGTGGCAGCCTTCCCAGAAAAACTTCAGGTACAGAAGTATTTAGGTTCCAACTTCTTTTATGACCTTTGTGGGATACTTCATGTGTTTATTAGTTCATTAGGGTAGAAGAGACTCTTTAGCCTCTTAGCAGAAGGACACTCTGAAGTCTAACCAAGGTAAAGAGACTACAGCCTTGGTAGGAAACCCTACTAAGAGAAAGTTACCCTGAATACAAACCTTGTACATCAACCTTGGACTGCTGTGATTTAACCATTATTGTACCATGGCTTTCATTGGTATTGGGTTTGAGTTCCCTTGCTTAAGGGTACAATCTGGCCTCATTCCACTTTTTGGTTCACTTTACTTTTTTTTATAACCGTGAGTAGGACGGGCTGATGAAAAAGGAAAAGTTGCTTGTTGGATTATTAGGAAAGTGCCTTCTTGCCTAATCTTTTCCGTCTAGGATTTTCAGCAATTTTAAATCCATCCTTGATGTCCTCTCCCAGGTGTTGCGGTAAACCTGGCAGGATTCTTATGTGCCTTACAAGATCAGCCGGCTTCACCTTGCAGACCAGTTGCTTCCAGCACTTTTTTCAATGACATACAGTCAGGCTTTTTTTATATTCTGAGAATTTTTTTAAATAATGTAAATACTATTGTTGTTCATTTCATTATTGTTTATTGTTCTGTGGATCCTTATTATGTTGTTGTTCTAAGTCCATTTATTAGTTTTGTTACTAATTTAATATTGTTAACTTTAATTCTTTCAGGAGACATTGAGCTGATCACTGGGCATACTGCTCATTAATGCAAGAAAAACTGCCAAGTATTTTACTCAAATATTCGTGGCTTAATGTCAAATTTTCTTGATCTGAAGAAGTGCGCCTGTAACTACGACGTGATGCTTATATCTGCGACACTTAAGCAGTAACAAGTTTAAGGTTGAGTTTTTAATTGCAGGGTTTGATGGCCCTGACTTTATTCATCTTTGTAACATCCCACATGCACAAGGTATGGCACTGTAACTTTAAGTCCGGACAACCAATTTATCTTCAGAAAACTTAGTGTAGCTACCATGAAGTTTTTTGTTTTAAGATTTTCAGTAAGTTCTACAATATCTACATATGTATTTTCTGTTTGTCACAAGCCAAAATATCGACGAATCTATACACGACAGTCTTAAGGAGAGGAGTAGTATAGCTCAATCACAGGATTGAGCTATATTACTCCTTCCGACCACTAAGCCACTGAGGTAGACATATCTATCAGTCAGTATATTCGTAATCCAACCATTGTAAAACTGTCTGGCTGAAATCTAGAGCCAACTGGGATTGCATCATTGAAGCATGCCAGGTAGTACTTAATACTGCAGATACTATATCAGATCCAGATCCCCCAAAAATTAAATTAAATGCTGATGGCCATTTTAATAAGGTATGTCCCAAGCAAGTTCATCAAATTCAGGGCAAATGACAGGCCATGGTTTGGTGACATGTGTAGATGAGCTTACCATGGCAAACAGACCAAATTCAACACATGGAGACGATACTGTTCACATGAAAATTTACAGAATTTTTTTTTAGCTTTGCCGTGCTGCAAGTAGAATATATCATATAGCTGAGAGAAATTACAATAATTCCTAAATGAGGTAACTTGAAGGAATTACTTAATATCATCTGTGGAGGACAAAATTGGGAATATCTATCTTTGATTCAGGCTCATCTTCCATTCTTCCACGACTAACAGATGATAATAGGTTGGTTATTGGCCATACAAAAAAGGCTTTTGAAGCTAAGCAATCAGCTGAAAATATCGCTTTCATTAATACTTGTCATCATGAACTTATTCTTTCAGAATTTGCATTTTGCTTTAAAGAAGTTAAGAAAATTCTTGATAAACTTGATCACTGGAGTGAAGAAGATACTGATGGCTTCTTCCCTTTGTTTTTTTAAAAGGTTTCTAGTGTGGCCTCCAAAGCTTACCAGATTCTATAGATCTTTAGGTCCATGTAGTATCTTTACAGATAACAGCAAGCTTAGCAATACAGTGCCTGTTCCAAGGAATGGCATATCTGCAGGCTGCAGTAACTACATGTGCTCTCCAAAGTTGCAGAACAACTTATTTTTAAGCCACTACAGAAATAGATGGAATCTAAAGGACTGCTTGCTAATAGTCAATATGCAAAGAGGAAGCACTTAGGTACCTGCAAAGCTCTTTTAGATGTGAAATGCATTTGCAAGAGAACCTTGATAGAGTTTTGAGTGTAGAGTAATTAAGATAAATTTTACTGCTGCTCTCGACTTAATAATCACAAGGAACTTATTTATAAGCGTCAGAATCTTGGAGTGGGTAGACATGTTTTAGGTTTACTTCAAGGCTTTCTTACATGCACTCAGTAACGAGTTGCTGTTAATGGGATCTTTAGCTAACCAAGGCCTATTGTGTCTCGAGTTCCACAGGATAGTGTTCTTGGACAAGTTATTCTGATTGTATACAAGTTATATGGTTGTTGGCCTGGGAAACAAAATTGCTCAGTATGCCGATGATGCAACATTTGTTGGTGTAGTAATGCCTCAACTTATGAGAAATGAAGCTGCCTTTAGACTCAATCATGACATATAGACCGGATTGGTGTATGGTGTAGTCGTAATGGTATGAGGCTGAATTCTAGTGAAACAAAAATCCTGCTGAACAGCAAATCTCGTACAGGTTTTCCAAGCCATCTCCGCAACCCCCTTCAGGTGGATGGTACTCTGCTGGATGAGTCTGCATCTTTAACTATTCTAGATATCTTACTTTTGAGAGGCATGTAAGGACTTTTGAGAGGCATGTAAGGACTTTTGAGAGGCATGTAAGGACTTTTGAGAGGCATGTAAGGTAAGTGTTAGCAAATGCCGCATGAAAGTTAAATATTGTTTGGAAGGCCTAACATATTTGTAACCATGATAAAATCAATGCAACCTATTTTATGAGCTTTGTCCTTCCTTTATTAGAATACTGTTTTTCAGTATGGATGCATGTTTCTGCCAGATGTTTATCTCTTCTAGAGTGGTTCACTGTGGAAGGTTTCTGTTTCCTAATATCAGCAGTTAAGACTTGGTAACCATCGACGGATAGTTTTTTGTTCTCAAATTTTCATTAGTTGTAATTGAACATAGATCTTTCACTTTCACGATTGATCCCTGATCCCTTTTTCTTGCTGAGAGCGACCAGATTTGCTGAACAGCAGCACCAATATGCGGTAAATGTGCCTCGCTGTCGAACTTCTCAGTTGCCGAGGTCCTTTATTCTTCACACTGTTGGACTGAGGATGTTGTGCAATTGGAACTTGAAAGGTTCAAGCAAAATGTAATGCATTACTACCCTAATACAATTGTCACCCTAATACAATTTGTTATTTACTAAATTATTAATTATTTTTTTCTTTTTTAATAAATTACATATCTTCTGTATTTCCCTTCATCTCCTCCTCCAAATTCTTTCTAATGAATACCATATGCTTTTGAAGTCAATGGCCCATGTGGGCTTGTACCATATGAATAGGGTTCATCTTCTATGTACATACATACACACACACACATACATACACACACATGTATAACTGAATCACGAAAGTTAGGAACGTGATAAATCCATAAATAAAAATATATGCCACAAAGGAAAAATAAACGAAGGAGGATCTGCAAGATCTTTCGACGTTAAACGTCCTTTACTGAGCAGAGACTGACATAAATACGGGAAAAGACAATACAAGAAGATTCGTATAACTGACAGATAGGGATTATAAAGAGATTAGTACCTAGAATCCGACACACCTGGAAGATAAGAAACCTTCCCATACAAGCATAAACAATGGGTGCAATTAAAGGTTTAAGACAATCATCTCAGATACAAGGTTAAGACAATTAAAGGATTATAGGTGACAGCTATTCAGAACTTGGTAAACAAAACCATATTCACAATACATGTCAGACATACATTACAACAAAAATAATAACTCTAAGGCAACTGATTTTTATTTAAGTCAGTAATTATATCTTGGAGGTCATTCTTAAACATGTTACAGATACAAGGGTCTAATTGAAAAAGGCCACGACTAACATTGAAATTACAATGAAAAGTAAGTTGTATTAAAGCAGATTCTAAAAGATTTCGTGATAAGACATCTCTTGACCTTGCAATTACTGAACTACCAACCCAACCCCAATTTATCGGTGGTTGTTTTCACTTAAATGAATGAATATTGCATTAGATTTTTGCCCACTTTTTACAGAATATTTATGCTGGCTTAGCCTTGACTTCTAGGCCTTTGCTAGACTGTCCGTGATAAAATGAGGACAATCCATACATGGAATTTTATATATTATGTTGTTGCTTTCTCTGGGGCCATTTTTTATTAACATTCCTTTTAGTGTGTTATTATAGGAAAAACAAGGTTGACATTAAAAGCTTTTAAAAATGATTTAATGGTTTCAAATCCGTTAAAATAAGGCAAACTGAGAATGTTCTTAGAATTTTCTTTCTGCATGTTACTTACAGTATAAAACTTTTTGTGGGCTTTATTATAACAAATGTCTAATATATGTGAAGGATAGCATAAATCTTTCCCTATTTTTCTTATGTATTCAATTTCTTGATCCAAATATTGTGGACTGACAATGCGCAATGCTCGTAAAAACATAGAGGAAAAAATTGATATTTTTATGTTAAGATGGTGGCCTGAGAAGAAATGAACATAAGTTAAGTTGTTGGTCGGTTTCCTATAAATATTGAATTTACATTGAAATGGTTCTCTATGTATCAAAACATCTAAGAAAGGGAGGCAATTGTCTTTTTCTAATTCTAGAGTAAACTTAATCGATGGTACCTGGTTATTTAATTTAGAGAGTAAATCATTTACATCAATACCGACAGGAAGAACAGCTAAAGTGGTATCGTTATGTTGATGATTGTTTAGCTGAAAACAACCACCGAATAAATTGGGTTGGTAGTTCAGTAATTGCAAGGTCAAGAGATGTCTTATCACGAAATCTTTTAGAATCTGCTTTAATACAACTTACTTTTCATTGTAATTTCAATGTTAGTCGTGGCCTTTTTCATTTAGACCCTTTTATCTGTAACATGTTTAAGAATGACCTCCAAGATAGAATTACTGACTTTAATAAAAATCAGTTGCCTTAGAGTTATTATTTTTGATGTAATGTATGTCTGACATGTATTGTGAATATGGTTTTGTTTACCAAGTTCTGAATAGCTGTCACCTATAATCCTTTAATTGTCTTAACCTTGTATCTGAGATGATTGTCTTAAACCTTTAATTGCACCCATTGTTTATGCTTGTTTGGGAAGGTTTCTTATCTTCCAGGTGTGTCGGATTCTAGGTACTAATCTCTTTATAATCCCTATCTGTCAGTTATACGAATCTTCTTGTATTGTCTTTTCCCGTATTTATGTCAGTCTCTGCTCAGTAAAGGACGTTTAACGTCGAAAGATCTTGCAGATCCTCCTTCGTTTATTTTTCCTTCGTGGCATATATCTTTATTTATACACACACATATAAATAAAGGTTTTGCCATGGAGGAAAATGAAAGACGAGAGAGCCAAGAACCAGAAAACGCCTGAGGGCAAGATTAGCGATTTTTAAGCAGCCACACCTTGGAGGAGCACACATGTGGTCAACAGATGATTCATCCAGAAAACAATACATTTTGAAAAACAAGGAGGCATATATTGTTTTCTGGATGAATCATCTGTTGACCACGTGTGTGCTCCTCCAAGGTGTGGCTGCTTAAAAATCGCTAATCTTGCCCTCAGGCGTTTTCTCGTTTCTGTAGAGTGAAATAGACCTTATGCTATTCTTGTAATGTCTGTTTGGATATTAAGCATACTTTTACTATGTTTTTGCTCTGTATGATCAGTTGTGCCTAAGTAAAGGGTCATGTTAGACCGAAAGGCATTGGCTCTCTCGCCTTTCATTTTCCTCCGTGGCAAAACCTTTATTTATACATAGCATCGCTTTTTATATACTTCGTGATCAAGTTATTTACACACACACACACACACACACACACACACACACACACATATATATATATATATATATACACATATGTGTGTGTACTAATTATGATTCCAAATACAAGGAACGATGGAGGGATGTAAATGTTCAGGAACAAATCATCAGCAACAAAATTAATATAACACAATCGCCTCCCTGCTTTTTATGCAACAATACAGCATCAAAGCAAGAATTAAATTTTATGTGTCCCATAGGAAGGAAGCGTTCTTTAAGAACAAAAGTAAACCTGCTGCCACGTACACATGAAAAAAACCATCTAGTTGGCTGCCAGCATACATCCAGTTAAATATTTTCTTGGTTCGTCCCTGAAGGGACTCCTACATGGCACAGAAGGCCTTGGGCGAACTTTTGCCTTTTTAGCTTACTTTCACGTTACATTGCTGTGCTCGCTACTGGCGTTTTTTCTTTTCTACTTGCTGGGTGAATTAAGAGGTAAAAAAGCAACCCAAATCCGGCTACACCACAATGACACAAGAAACTGATAACTCCATAGATGTTTGCAACCTGCTGAGACAAAATAATGAAAATTTTATCAATCCAACTGAATATTGGTTCTAATTTCTCAAGATCTCCATCACTTAATATCTCATAAAATGAGAATGCGAGAATTATCAATAAAAAAAAAAGACATAAAAGTATGAGGAGCCTTGGTACGACTTATAAAATAAGAAACAATGATAGACAATATAAACTTGAACGCCTTTTCCTGTAGAGCTAGATGGTTAGCTCCAGAAGGCGCTCAACTTCCGGTTCTCAGGCAGTCTTTTGGGATGAGGATATGAGTCTCGTTCCCTTGCCCATCCCAGCTGCAACCCACCACAATCGAACATCCACCAAGTAAATAATTCAATGTTTATGCCAGCACACATTAGATTTGCCAGGTAACGTGTTCAGTCGCCATGGACGGAGCTAGAAACCGTCGTTGGTTGATGGAATGCTGGTAACCACATGACCATGGGAAGGTGGGATGTCACACGTTCTTAAAATAAAATGCATTAAAAGGAAAAACAAGATAAGACATGAGAATGATGGCACTTTCGTCAGAGCCCTTTTTCTATTCATCTCATGACCCCCAAATGACCTGACAGCAAGCACAAACTCGACCCTTCTGCCGACTGATTTTGGAAAAATAAGCAAACTTTATTTTGATTCTGTTGGGACAACAGTTATCCAAAACAAACTCTCATCTCTCTCTCTCTCTCTCTCTCTCTCTCTCTCTCTCTCTCTCTCTCTCTCTCTATATATATATATATATATATATATATATATATATATATATATATATATGTGTGTGTGTGTGTGTGTGTGTGTGTGTGTGTGTGTGTGTGTGTGTGTGTGTATGCAAGCTGACATCGTTTTAATTTTCCTTTGACGATATCACGGAAAGCTGGATATGAGAGGGAACAGCATTATCGACAAGACCAATCATAAAAAAATCAAGTTTAACAAAAAAAATGTTGTTAACAACAACCCGCTGAAAAGTGTACGAAGAACAATTCGACAAAGGCATAAAATTGATAACTAACTGTAACTGATCGGGTAAATGGATGGAAAATACTTGAATGACTCACGCACTCGCTTCTGTAACCTTTACTGAAACCTATAAAAGAATCCATAAAAGTAATTCATTTCAAGTCCATTTTCAAAGTCAACCTAGGATATAAAGTCGCAAACGAGATCAAAGATATTTCACTACTGGTACACCGCCATGTTCAATTTCCGAATCCCTTATCGGGCGCCTGTAATTTCGTAATGGTCATTAGTGCATCCGTCAATATCTGAGGGTGAGATCCTCTACTTGTCCTGAACCTCGGCGAATCTCACGTAATGTCCAAACTAAGGTCAGGTGATGGAATTTCACTTCCTACTGGACATCCATACACTGGCTTCTTTGTATTTGAGTTTTAGGAAGAATCTCTCAGACATGTTCTATTGTACTTATTAATAAACTTGATAATAGGTAAACTATAAATTTCTAAAATTAATGTATTATGAATCTTTATATTAAGATCGTCTAATTTCTTTTCACGTACCATCATTCTTCTTTGTTCTCATTAATGCACTAAAAGATACGGAACATGGAAATCCGATACTATTTGGACAATGTTACTTTATTCTATTTCACCTCATTCCACAAAACAGAAATCGTATTATTTAAGCAAGTTTGGGATTCTAAAGCACCGTGAACATTGCTAGTCAAGACTATTTCCCGAGGTCTGCTATAGCGGTGATGGTGGAATACATTACCACCTGGAGTCTGTACACGGCTGCCTTATGAAGTGTCAAGGCCTTTAGATTCTAAAACATTTTGATACAGCGGAGAGTCTATTATAATGGGGCTGTGAACCCTTTGGAAGAGAAAAGTGCTCCTATTTGGTGAATAAACCTCTCTCTCTCTCTCTCTCTCTCTCTCTCTCTCTCTCTCTCTCTCTCTCTCTCTCTCTCTCTCTCTCCCTGAGGGCAATTGTAAAAGAAAGGTCATTTTATTTACTGAGGCCAGTTGCTGTGGTCGCAATAAGCAGTGCAGTCAAAGGATTGTGGACTCCTTGGTAAAAGTAAATTCCACCTCAATGAAAGATAACTTTCTCCTGATGTTTGACAGCTGCCATAATTTCACTTCTGTCGGAAACCAGAAAGTAAAATAATGGGATTCACATTTTCCATGGGTGTAAGTCACCAAATATAAGATACATGGGATCTGCAGCGCTTTACTATGCTATGAAACTGCAAAACGCACTGAGAAAAAATGAACTACTTAGTCTTGAGGGTGAAAAGTTTATAAGCAAATGGACGAGCTGCTTGTGGCACACATGAACCTAAATAAACTTGGGAAAGATTTGATATACCGGCAATGTCAAGGTTGTTGAGGATGTACGAGACAGAATGTACATTGTTGAGAGAATAAAACGCTTCATGCTATCAGCAAAACGTACGTTTAAATAGTCAGTCAGGAGTAACATGTTTGTGTGCGGACCACAGGTGAAAAGGATACTTTCAAAAATGCAATAACTTATCATAATTTAATTTTGCCACTAAAAAATTAACTACCCTATGCAAAGTCTGGAGAAAGATGCCAAAATATGGCGAAATATATGCCACTGCGGGGCCATCTTAAGGGAGCGAGAAACATGACCACGTTAGGTGAAGATTTCAGAATATTACTTTTTCTCATATTATTCTCATATAAATTCGGACCAATTCTCAAAAATATCTTGATAATGTTCAAGTATCTTTTACGTAAGGGAAGAATGACAAAACTGAGTGTTTGGTTTTCTCCGGTTCTAAACTTTTCAAAGAACCAGATTAAAATAATGACGTTACTCAAAGAATATGATAATAAGCTTGAATTTCTTACTGGTTTCCCAAGCCACATAAAATGAACGTCTCACAAACTACCTTTCCTTGTGACAGGTGGCCATGAATCCGTGTAATTACCTAGAGTTAATTATAACTTGACACTTTTTTGTGTCTTGAAATTACTAGTCAGAACTGGCAGTGAAGCAAGGACCTATAGCTAGCAATACGTGTGCCTGTAAGTAATAGCTGATAAAAAGGAGATACTGGGTACTTTATGGGAAGAAGGAGAGAGACAGAGAGAGAGAGAGAATTTAACAAATAAATTTCCATACCTTTTCTATTACATTTACAAGATTCCAAAAATTCCTATCACCAGTGAATAATAATCCTAGTTTATTGATTTCCGTATTGCCAGTCGAGTTCAGCCTTTTATTGGATTCTTTTAAGGCGAATTGTTTTCGTCTATTAAATTCTTAGTGAGAGAGAGAGAGAGAGAGAGAGAGAGAGAGAGAGAGAGAGAGAGAGGCAACAACCAACCACCTTCTTTCAAACTTCAAACTAGTATAAATTGCGTGAGTTTACCTAGTCTGGGCATGTTACAAATCTTTATCCAAGGATGGTGGCCTGGTTGGGAATAGAAACCTGCCAATCAGTGGACCAACTTCTGCCTGTTAAATTCGGTTAACTGTACCACACGGTCGAGGGTAATATCCTTTACTGGTCGTAGGAACTTCACTCCTCTAAGGTTGGAGTTTAGAGGCTCTACTTGAGGAAAAGTGATGCTCTGGAAGATTACCTCCCTGGCATTTCAATTACGCCTCCGCGTTAAGACGCCTAGTACAGCTCTGTAAGCTTCAAAAGTTAACCTCCTTGACAGCTGACATTCCGGAATCCTTTCCACAGTCTAATGGGCTTTTCAAACGACTTTGTTTGAGCCGTAGAATTGTTTGAGCTGTGAATTGAAAATTATGTCTCTCTCTCTCTCTCTCTCTCTCTCTCTCTCTCTCTCTCTCTCTCTCTCTCTCTCTCTCCCAGATGACTGAATAAGACATAAAATGGTGTTATTGTATTTCCATCGACAACAATAATTAAATCGTAGAAAACACACTAACAAATGTACAACTCTCTCTCTCTCTCTCTCTCTCTCTCTCTCTCTCTCTCTCTCTCTCTCTCTCTCGAATCCAAATATGCATGGAACTTTCCAAATGAGTCTGCAACGTCCAATGTACTTGCAACCCCCATCGCGCACAGTATGGGCCACTGTTGTACTCTAGATAGGCTGTAATTTACTTAAGAGCAGCTATTCATTTCGTTTCTCTATCCAGTACCTTGGTACTGGTCTCTATCAATGCTTGCTGTTTGCAGGAGAAAGGTTGAATTTAACGAGTATCACATCTATAGTCTATCTGCTCATTTACCTTACATAGCGGATACGGAATTTCAATGGTAATTCTTGAATATCGTTTAATGGGTTTTCTTTAATAAAGATCTCGTATTTTGCTATAATCCCTAACCCTTAAAATTGACCGCACTCATGGCAATTAGACAACATTCGTATTTGTTTTCTTTCAAAACTATTCTTGATATTGTTTATTGGCACAAGATCCGTTTACAAAAACAGGGTGGGATGTGTGTGTGTATGCGTGCGTTGAAGAGAGAGAGAGAGAGAGAGAGAGAGAGAGAGAGAGAGAGAGAGAGAGAGCTCCATTCTAGTAAACATATAATATCACGGACTCTAACATTAGAAATGTACAAACTTCAAACAATGACAACTACAACAATAACAAGAGAGAATATTCTATAACTCTTATCAACAGTAACTTCACAAGTATCCAGGTTCAGGGATAATATTGTTTCTACTTTCTGCAATAATAATAATAATAATAATAATAATAATTAATAATTAATAATAATGTAATAATAATAAATAATAAATAAAATATAAAACACAAGAGATGAAGACACGAATTCAGGAAAGAATATTATATGCAGAGGACTCAAGTCGATACTCAAGTCAAAACTCAACGCCGGAAATATGATAAAAGTCATAAACACATGGGCAGTGCCAGTTAATCAGATACAGCGCAGGAATAGTGGAATGGACGAAGCAGAACTCCGCAGCATAGATCAGAAAAACCAGGAAACAAATGACAATACACAAAGCACTACACCCAAGAGCAAATACGGACAGACTATACATAACACGAAAGGAAGGAGGGAGAGGACTATAAGTATAGAGGACTGCGTCAACATCGAAAACAGAGCACTGGGGCAATATCTGAAAACCAGTGAAGACGATGGCTAAAGAGTGCATGGGAAGAAGGACTAATAAAAGTAGACGAAGACCCAGAAATATACAGAGACAGGAGAAAGACAGAAAGAACAGAGGACTGGCACAACAAACCAATGCACGGACAATACATGAGACAGACTAAAGAACTAGCCAGCGATGACAATTGGCAATGGCTACGAGGGGAGAGCTAAAGAAGGAAACTGAAGGAATGATAACAGCGGCACAAGATCAGGCCCTAAGAACCAGATATGTTCAAAGTATGATAGACGGAAATAACATATCTCCCATATGGAGGAAGTGCAATACGAAAAATGAAACCATAAACCACATAGCAAGCGATGCCCCGGCACTTGCACAGAACCAGTACAAAAAGAGGCATGATTCAGTGGCAAAAGCCCTCCACTGGAGCCTGTGCAAGAAACATCAGCTACCTTGCAGTACTAAGTGGTACGAGCACCAACCTGAAGGAGTGATAGAAAACGATCAGGCAAAGATCCTCTGGGACTATGGTATCAGAACGGATAGGGTGATACGTGCAAACAGACCCGACGTGACGTTGATTGACAAGTCAAGAAGAAAGTATCACTCATTGATGTCGCAATACCAGGTGACACCAGTAGTTGAAGAGAAAAGAGAGGGAAAAAAATGGATAAGTATCAAGATCTGAAAATAGAAAAAATAAGAGATTATGGGATATGCCAGTGGAAATCGTACCCTAAATCATAGGAGCACTAGGCACGATCCCAAGATCCCTGAAAAAGGAGAATCTATAAAAAAAACTAGAGGCTGAAGTAGCTCCAGGACTCATGCAGAGAGTGTGATCCTAGGAAAAGGAACACATAGTAAGAAAAGTGATGGACTCCAATAAGGAGGCAGGATGCAACCCGGAACCCCACACTATAAATACCACCCAGTCGAATTGGAGGACTGTGATAGAGAAAAAAAAAAAAATAATAATAATAATACCTTGGGAAACTAGAAAGTGAAGAGAAAGAAAGGGAAGGGAAAAATGGATAAGTATCAAGACCTGAAAATAGAAATAAGAAGGATATGGGATATGCCAGTGGAAATTGTACCCATAATCATAAGAACACTAGGCACGACCCCAAGATCTCTGAAAAGGAATCTGGAAAAAAACAACTAGAGGCTGAAGTAGCTCCAAGACTCATTGCGGAAGAGGCGTGATCCTAGAAACGGCGCACATACTAAGAAGAGTGATAGACTCCTAAGGAGTCAGGATGTAACCCGGAACCCCTCACTATAAGTACCACCCAGTCGAATAGGAGGATTGTGACAGACCAATAATAATAATAATAATAATAATAATAATAATAACTAATATAATAATAATATGCACCTTACAAATGCCTAAGCCAACAATGTATGAGCTTTTTTCTAGAGTGCTTCAGTGACATTAGTGGGACTGAGCAACACTCATCCCATCATGCTTACAGAGGGTCAAAATCGACCAGGTGCGTGTCTAATTTGTTAAAGTAATTAAAAGTTAAATTTCAAATAAAAATGAAAATCATAACATGAACAAGATATAGCTGGTCCGCTGGTATAGCGGTTAGTGTCGTGGAATGCCACTCAGATACCACGGGATTGCGTCTCCCCCAAGGCGATGCAAAATCACTGGCTCTGTATCATGATTAGTTACTTCGGCAATGTGGGGTCAGCGGAGCGAGGTTGAAACCAACATTCATTGGAAGCTTGAGTTTCAAGTCAGTGGCCCCTGTGTGCTTGTTCCTTGCGAATAGTTTTCATCTCTAAATGATCATAATATAATAATAATAACGAGTAGGAAGCCCTACAGGCGATAACTCGCGAAGCTTCAAGTTAAACCATCAAAATGTTAACTATACTCTGTTTTTTTCCATCTGTCCATCCGCCTGTGGTGTTTTTGTATGGTAACACTGCGTCCCGGGCTTTAAATAGTTACAGTATGTGTAAGTTTTAGGTAAATAAAAGGATATCTGGGTGTACATTTGCAATTGAAAAGTGTTTTAATAATTTACTGTATGCGAAGTACACCGTTAATATTCGAAATGGATATATTATTATTATTGTTGAATGTAAGCTGAATGTAACTATATAAAGCCCGGGACGCAGTGTTACCATACGGAAACACCACAGGCGGATGGTCAGATGGAAAAAAAAGAGTATAGGTATCTCTGAACTCTGTATTTATTATCGTTAATTGCATTTCAAATAATCTCAAATAAATTTTATATGAGATGAAATTTTAAAACATGAGGTTTTATCTGCCGAAAGATACCTCTGGAGATATTAGCATTTGAAGAGCATTTAGGGCCGGGCCGTGGGGAACATTATAATGCAATAATGAAAACATCATTTAAATGTGAATTTATGATATTTTAAAAGTAAATCTTTATGCGATGAAATTTAAAGAGGTAAGGTTTTAACTGCCGAAAGAATTTTTCTTTTATCTTCAATACTTTTGGAAATATTAGCATTTGAATAGCCTTAGGAACTCATGAAATAATTAAAACATAATTGAAATCTGAATTTGATATTTTAGAATTAAAATCATAAATAAATCTTACATGGGATGAAATTTAAAAGTAAGGTTTTATCTGCCGAAAGAAGTTTTCTTTTATCTTTAGTAATTTGGAAGATTATTAGCACTTGAATAGCGTTAGGGAATGGCCGCCAGAAATGAGTCCGTTTCCAGAAAGATTTCCCTTCGCTCGTAATCATTCAATTTCAAAAGCAAACTTTTATCGAGGTTTAATAAAACAGTGCGTGCTACTCATTGGAGGGACAACCAGTGCTCGCTCCATAGCCAACCAGAAATCTTACGTAGATACTGTCATTCTTCTTAGAAAAGCTTTCGTCTTTAGTGAGGCGAGTAATTTGTACCTGAAAGAGATACTTGATTAAAAAGTCCTATTTCGTTATGGGCGAATCATATGTATCGTTATATTTGTCTATTACTTTGTTTCTTCTTATGTATGAAGCCATTTACAAGTTTCGAAAACAAATCTGTCGGTTTTGAACATTGCGTCAACAGCAACATTATGTAGAAGTTTTGGAAGCGAATTCCATTAACAAATCAATGCCATTTTTTTAACATTCGAAATAACGTAACGATGACTCGATACTGAAGTTCGATAAGAAAAGCAATGTTTCAAAGGAATTCTAATCGCAGAAATGCCAACGTAACACTATGCAGAAGCAAAGTTTCCGAAACAAAACTTCTGCATTTCAGAGTATTTCAAACAAAAAAATGTTCCTTTGAGATTTTGCACAAAAATCTTGGTTTGAGATTCCTCACATGAGACACGCAACAAGAATGCGTAATGGAAAACAAATAAAACCAAATGCGTTTGGAGACTGCAAACAAACCTCCCACCAAGAATAAGCAATACAGTCACCAAAAAGTTGCTTCTCTCCCCCGTGGTGTTGATTATTTGAGGAAAATCCCTGAACCCAGATCCGAACCGGACCTCTCCCAAGATTCAGTTGCTTGTTGGCGATCATGAGGTCGTCCTTCAACAAAATATTAGTAAAAATGCATTTATCTCTATTTGTGTAATCTTGCTAAAAAGAAAAATGGATCTAGATAGTTACCAATCTTCGGTAAATATTCATTGAAAATCTATCCTGATCCAGAACTGAATCTCTCGGAATTTAGTCATTTGTTGACAGCCACAATCCTATGCTTCTTTTAGTTCATTTTACATAAAAATCTACACAATACTTTATTTACAATAACAAACAGACAGACAGACCGACAGACAGATTCATCAAACGAAAACATAACGTACTCACCATGAGTAATAATGCAATCTCTCTAAGTGGTTCGAGACTTACTCAGTTACGACAAGAGAGAGACTCAAAGAACAATTGTTTGTAAGAAACGAAACCTCCGCCCTACTTGAGGCCTAACTCCAACCCCTCTCAGATAATTCAGTTCCCTTAGGCCAGTCAATGTCAGATTAAGACTAACTATTACCTCGTTATCCATATAATCGTCTGGCAGTGATCATAACAACAACGATTCTATATCCTTGAACGTGTGCCTCTTCCCACATTCTGCCGAACGCAACGTAAAGAGAATAAGAGAGAAGACTTCGGCAAACGCCCGTCTTACATCTAATCTTATTACAGAGAACGAAAAAAAGTGTGAGGGATAAGTAGGCCTAACAGTTTTCCTTCTCTTTCTCTCTCTCAACCCTTATCTTCTCTCTATTTTTCGGATGACTCTCCTGTAATATTCCAAGGCTATCGATATATATTATGAAATTCGTGGTCATGACTTACCTAAAAAGCTTACTCTCGAAGTAGTTTTCTGTTTGTACTCAGAACAGGTTGTTGTATTCCTTTACAACGTCGGTGAAACTGAGCGTTACCGTGTAGTTTCCAGTATACAGAATTTTGCCTTCAGAATAAAAAGACAGCAAACTTCTTTGACAAAATGTGCATTCGTTGTTTTATTTGAACAGTAAATTGAAGTTTCCAGTGCACAGAACTTTGGCTTAGCAAAGAAAGAGGCCAAAAACTTTTTGAAAAGATTTATAGTCTCCAACGTACGGAATGAATACAGCAAAGTGCCTTAATAAATTGTCTTCTTTATTAGTACGACTGTTTTCTAGATAAAAAGCATTCGCACAGACAGACACACACACACACACACGTACACACACACACACAGAGCTATCCATTTCATAAACGAGTGATTTCCATATAGTTCTCCCCTCTATTTTCTTTCGCCTGTAGTTATCTATTCTCTCTTTAAAGCAAGCTATATTGATAAGAATGAAAAAATTAAATCAGGGGAAGAACAACTATCACAGAGGCAGCCCGGCACGATGAATACGACCAAACGCTGCTTAACACGTTAACTATTACCGATTCCATTAGAGCCAAAAGTTCAGATGAATTAAAGTGACACCTCAAAGAAAGAGAGAGAGAGAGAGAGAGAGAGAGAGAGAGAGAGAGCTTTGATAATAATTCATAACAATGTTAATTTAACACCTCGTCAATTAATTAACTAATTGTGCTCGGCATGGAAAGTCAGGATACAGTTTTTTAAAATCTTCGGATATATATTGCTCAATAATGCCACACCTGGCAACTCTAGAAAGGGGGGCGGAGCTTCAAAATCTCAGCGTTTGTTGCTTTCTAGATTTCCATTAACTTTACACTATAAAGATTCTGTAGAAGTCCTATAATCATTTATACTTGAATGTAGAAACAGGCTCTATATTATTCGTTAATGTTGGTTTGGTAACGTCAGTTCAGGGTAGAATATCCATCATCCTTTTTTAAAACCTACTGTGAAACCTTACTTATAAATAATGTTTGACACCAGACTGACGTAAAATTCATGGGTAATTGAGGGCGGATCTTAAAAAATGAGAGAAAATGTTTTAAAATCTGGGCATTACTTGTGGAAATCGTGAGGAACAATACAGTAAAGAATGAAATATTATGACGAGAGAGAGCGCGCGCAAGCATATAGGCCTATCGATTGAGATACTTAATTCATTACATTTACTTTGAGAGATTGAGTGATAATATTTTTTCAGATGTTTCAAAAGTGGAGAGAGAGAGAGAGAGAGAGAGAGAGAGAGAGAGAGAGAGAGAAGATGTGATGGGAGAAAGAAACTTGGAAGAGAGAGAGAGAGAGAGAGAGAGAGAGAGAGAGAGAGAGAGCAAAATCTGCTTACGTGAAAGCATGGGCCTCTTTATAACTACCTAATTTCATGATATTTTCTTTGGGAGATTGAGTGGTAATATATATTTTTAAAGTATGTTTTAGAGTGGAGAGAGAGAGAGAGAGAGAGAGAGAGAGAGAGAGAGAGAGAAATATGGTATTGGTGACGGTCTTGTGATTGGGAAAGGTAGAAGAAAGCGGTGAGTCGGTGCACAGATACCTGGGAAACAGTGTGATATGACTGCCAAGATCGCGCTGCACTATGCTAGATAAAATTTGAGGGTTCATAATATTCATGTTAATTCTCTAAGAAATTCATACCCTAATCTTGATTTCATTCGACATTTACCGTAAAATTCAATGATTGTAAAAAGACGTGGAAATTTTCAAACACAGGCTGCAGTCATTCTTGCTCTCTTGATATAGTCTGTACTTTTGAAAATCGGGTTTCATCCACAAATCATTCACGAAAAAAGCTGTTTTAAGTAAAAATATTTATTACCACAAATAACTCAGTATGTATTGCACAGACGATTAAAGTTTTATATCGTGCAGAAAATACTGTTGTTTTGAGAGATCATTCAGCCTCGCGGCAAAGTAATGCCGTCGTGTAGGCTAACTACGAATTGCTTTGCATTGCCAGAAAATCTTTGAGCTGACATGCTACTTTAACCTTGATAAAGATTCATTTTTAAAGACAGTAGCTTTTAAACAGCAACTAGCATTCGATCCATGTCAACGTCAAAGTAATAAAAGTGAGAACTCCCTTACGTAAGCCAGTATCCAGTATTCGCTCGAAGTTCTAGGGCTCCTCCTCACATCATAGAAAACACGCTTGCTAAGCAATTAGATTTGCTCAACCTACTTTAGCCGTCGCAACATTGACTGCCATTGACGTCAACTAACTTTAAACGCTTTGGAAACAAACATAAATTTGTAGAAACGAAAATAATTACATTCACCACTTACGACAATGCAATATTATTTCCTTTCATGAAGGAAAACGAGTAAATATTATCGTCGTGATACATAGTACTACAATCAGAAATTCACATTCTATCTACCAGATCTCTATGAACAAATCCATCTAAGAAATTCCAATTATTTGGGACAGGACATATATCGTGTTTTTAAGTATCTGAACGGTTTTGCTGTGCATTTTTAACTTATATGATATAATTTGCAATGTATTTTCATATTCTAGAGTAAAATTAACGAGATTGTCTTTACAGTAAAAACAAATGGGAAATTCGATGAGCGAAAGCTAATGAAAACTGTATCCTGACTTTCCTTGCAAGTAATACAAAAAGTGTCAAGTGTGCAAGGTGCTTCTAGTGGGGTCTTACAGAAATTTATATAAAAAATAGCCTCTTAAATGTTCCTGAGCGCCAATCAAAATATTCTAAAGATTAAACACAAAAGAGATTAGAGACTTCAAAATCAACTGATAGTAAAGTTCGGCTACTAAACAGAATTAGAATTACAAGATTGTACACCATGATAAAAAAAGTAAAAAGTGGTGCTATCGAGTCTTCTGCACATTGTATAATACTGTACGAAACTCTCTTCCACGACCCACAAAACTCTCACCCGCCTCCCATGAAACTTTCAGCCACAGCCCGGTGGTGGCCTTTGTTGGTGGCCCTATAGCGGTACCAGACTCACGATCATGGCTAACTTTAACCTTAGATAAAATTAAAACTACTGAGGCTAGACGGCTGCAATTTGGTAAGTATGATGATTGGAGTGTAGGATGATCACCATCCCAGTTTACAGCCCTCTAGCCTCAGTACCTTTTATGATCTGAGGGCGGACAGAAAAAGTGAGGACGGACAGACAAATAGCCATCTCAACAGTTATCTTTTACAGCAAACTAAAAGTACCATCGTTCAGGGTGACCCGAAGAGACTTATATGCGAAAGCTATAGTAGAACAAAGAAAAGGTAAACAAGAAAACAAACTAACTTTCGACTTCCGAAGCTCACGAGCTCACGACTCGCAGGAAATTAATTGAGATATCTTCATAACAGGCGACGGCTGACTGATTGATTTCATTCTGGATAGGGGCATCACAATATGGCACTGTAGACTGGAATATTGAATCAAGACCAAAGGCTTATCGCTGGAAACTGCGAGTATCATTCAACGTTTTAATTGGGATCAACCTGGAAAGTGGAAGCTGAATACTTAGTCGACGTAACATATAATGGTTCGACGTGTGTTCTCGGGTGTCCGTCGGTCCTTGCTTACTATCAGCATGTTGCGACTATAGATGCCGTCGCTTGTAAGGCCACAGAAGCGAAGCTCGAAAACTTCGGTGACTGTTCACACCCGGTGTCACCTCCCTCAACAACACACAGCGAAACAGGAAATGAAGTTATGTCGGCTTTGGTTTTAGAAAGAGCTTACTTTTTACGTCGTACATTTAGGCGTTTTCGAGCATCTTCCAATGTGGATGACGAATAAAGACGTGACGTACAATTCTGGTAGGATCAACAGTTTATTGTGTAACCGCTGGAGGTAATTAACTGTCAATACTAATATAGAATTAAAAATCTGCAATCAAATTTCATCATTCTGATGTTCGCTGTGGACTAAACATTTTCCCATCTGTTTTACTTAATTATCTACTCATTCTTACGGTGGGTTATCCGTTACTTTTGCGTTTTTACTGCTGTTCTTGATCGCACGCTCTCTATTTTCTAATAACAGCATCTTTAAGTTTTGAAGACAATGAATCTGGGGAAATGGCATAGGTGGATTACTTATAAACTGGAAAATCTCTTCCTTTAGTTGTATGCCATCATAATCCATATAACACATGGTAAAAGTCATTAGGCTAATGATCAACAAATGAACAAAAATAATGGTAAAAAAGCAGGGAAGAGAAAATATTCGTAGCAAATTTATAGGACGATCTCCTGAATTAAAAGATGACCCTTGAGAATCTTATAATAACACCACATAAGCCTACAACTTGGGAACTCATAGGCCTACCACTTGAGAATCTCTAAGTCTACGTCTTCGAAATACATAGGCCTACTTCCAATATCTAAGCATACTGTTTAAACATCGAAAAACCCACGTATTGTGATTCCATAAACCTTCCTACTAAGAATCCACAGGCCTAACTCTATAAGAATACTTAGGCTTAAATATGTAGGTTCAACAGGCTGAAGGTTCTGACACATTTTAAAAGGTCTGACAAAGCAGAACACCAAACTAGATCATTTAGTTTATGCACGAAGCAATAATAACTAACAAAATAACATCTTCAAAACTTTTAACGCTATATGTAGCCTCGGCTCAAAAATGTGAATGCGAGTCGATTACTAAGGTCCAAAAAACTTTTTTAACATTACTCAAAATATTACTGACAAAGACAGGCGACAAACAAGGATTAATTACACAGTTCATTAACGCGTACGCTCAAAACACTGACAAAAGACCTCCCTTGTTTGTGTAAAAAATAATACAAAACACTAATGAAGTTCACTTGTCAGTGGTAAAACATTTTTCAAACACGAAAACGAATATTTCCAAAGCTTGAGCAAAATTAACATTACATAATCGTTTCTTCTAAAAAAAAAAATCCAATTCTTTTCTTGATAACTTTGTAATATTGTGCCCTAAAAGTTCTGAAGTAGTAAACCGTCTGAAAATTGGTGATATCACAATTTATTTTCACGATATAATATACAGGTTTTGCACGGTGGTGTATAGCATTTTGGAGGCTAAAGAGCAGCTTCATCAAAATATGGTCGTGTCCTTTGGCATTTGGTGATTCTGGCCGTGTAGGCAGCCATTCTGAATAATTAGCAATACATAAAAATTCAGCTTTTTTCCAAACTGAATATCGAATATATAATCCTAAAGTTCTGCTGGTTAAGGAATTCAATCCTGATAGTTTAGAGGTGGCACTTTGGGTACTTTCAAACAGATACTCATACCCTAACATAATTTAAACTTTGAATTTATAGTGACATATTTTTCACTTACTCTACGTTTCCACCAATCAGATAAAATCAATTCACAGGATTTTTCACGCTAGTAAAATACTGCACATTTACGATATTTGCAAACCATGTAAAATTCGTTCTTGAAATTGCAGAGATGCCAATTACTATATTTGAATTCTGTTAGCTCTGTTCCGGCATGAAAATCACACGCATGTTAAATGTTTCAAATGATCTTCATACTTCTGAGTGAAAGTTCACAATTCGTTATTCAAATTGCTAATTTTAAGAGTATGCCTCAGTCTACATCATGAAGTGATCAATCAACAACATACCTTGCAAAACCGAAAGTATAACTCAGCGATTCACAACTAGGGTTCCGCAAGAAATCGTGAGTATATATATATATATATATATATATATATATATATATATATATATATATATATGTGTGTGTGTGTGTGTGTGTGTGTGTGTGTGTGTGTGTGTGCGCGCGTGTGCGTGTATATATATTGTGTAGTGTAGGTAAGGTCCCCTGGGACATTAAAAATGGTTTCAGGGGTTCCTTGAAGCTATAAAGGTTGAGATTAAAAAGTACAGAAAGACTTTTCACAAAAGCAAGTAAGGATTAAGAATTATAGACATTACATGACCAACAGAACGTTACTAGAAATTCTTTGTATAGTTTATCAGGCAACAGAAGTCAAAAGGCTTGTTATCAGATCATGGTACAAATAAGTTTATATTGCTTCTGACATTTGCACAAGTAAGAGTCTTTGTTTTTTGACACTGGAGCTAGTGACAAAAGACACTTCACAGATTTGCTTCAAAGCTTCAAAATCCAGCACTGCTGTCGATGAAAATACCTCTGTCGATCTAGGTTTTACATGCTAACTTTACCAGATGTCTCAACCACAATCATACGCTATAGTATGACTTATTTCACAGATATGGGCAAATATCAGTAATTGTTTTCAAATTGTATGTATATATTATTTATGCACACACATAATTGATATATATATATGTGTGTGTGTGTGTGTGTGTGCGTGTCTTTTACCCCGAGGAAGAAGTCACAAAAAGAACATATAAAGGGAGCGAGCTAAAGGGGCACTCTAACAAGGAACAAAGCAGATGAACTTGAACGTCCTAAGGTGCTTCCTCCATCCATAGCGCCATGGCAGATGTGTCACTAGCAGACAATCAGAATTTACACGGTACAGTGGATCATTGATATTACAGCTATCAGCCGATGTCCTGGTGGATCCCGGGAGGCGGAAGAGGAGGATCAGAGGTAACTGTATAATTGGATCATTATAATATACATTCGTCATACTTCAGATGACTAGAAACGCCAGGATTGTGATTACACAGACAGTGCACAGAAATGGACACGCTTCGGCATTAGCTACCGCTTGACTGGACTGTCTGATTGAACTTCTATCTGTTAACCCAATGGCTGGACTTTTGCTTTGGTCATTCTTCTGCAATACTACTGAGGAATCATCTACTATGAGGTCATCTTCTTCATCATGCTTTGAAACTCTGGTAAAATGTTCATTCAAGATACACATATGATTGATAATGGTGAATTGTATTGAAATGTGACCTAAAAGTGTTAACAGGATTATCATTTACGAATTTCTCGGGATTAAAACCATCGGATGTGGTTCATTATCCGGTCCAATATTCGACACCTTTGACCACATAATATTGACGAAGTTTCGCTGGAATTAGTAACCTCAATATACGTTCAAAATGGCGGCCTACAAGACCAAAATAACTAAAGATCGGATGCCAAAACGGATACAGAAAGATGACATCGCTAGGTATCCAAAACACACGACCACGAAATCTCTCAAGGAGGAAGAGGGGGCAGGATGACGATTTCGGTTTCTGGCCCATGGCCTAATAGTATTCCGTTTCATTATTGTCAAGTTTAAAATACAGAGATTCTCAACTTATCCTTCACAAAAACCCAAAATTTCAAGACCGACAAAAATGACTGGACATCTTATCATTTACCTAATTAATAAAGAATTACTTGTCGCCTTCAAATCATCTCAGTCAAGTCGCAAGATCTGGCTGTTGAATGCAAAGCTCCAGAAAGAGTCAGCAGTCAAAACAGCAATCCACCTTCATTGCATGAACTGCACAAGGATGGACAACAAGCTAAAACTTCAAGGAAACATAAAACTCATAAAATGGCAACGCCGAAAATATCGGAAAAACAAAATGGGAAACCATACGCGACTAATAACCAAATTCCCAGAGAAAGAGTAACAGGCAAAAGGCGAGACAACAGACGGTCTATAGACGGTGAAATTAAAGTTCCTTGGTGGAAGGCCAAGACAAAAATAATTCCGGTTCCTCCCCCAATTGAAAAGCCATCACTCAAACAGTATTTCAATATTTCACGGCCTTCGTTCTCACCCTTTTCTCTCGGTTTCACCCTCACAATCACGACCTATTCAATCACCGGGTGACGCAGCTTGGAGTGACGCGTCGAGGGGTCTCACCCTTTCCACAGCATGAAGGAACTCACTCTCTGAGTGCCACTGCCACCATTGTTGTCATTTTCTCCAGTGAATGAAAAAACCACCAGAGAGAAACTGAAGTGCCAACGCCATATTGCTGAGACTTTTTTATCAAGAGGAAAATTATATATTAAAAGTAAGGAATGGAAACCTGCATTGAATTCCTACGAAAACTGAATACCAACGGCGGCAATGAGACTAAAATAAATAGAGAGAAAGAGAGAGAAAGAGAGAGAGAGAATGCCATGGTAACATTCCGGACCTTGCTTGTTTTTCTAATAAAAAAAGGCAATTAAAATGTAGATACAAAATTAATGAACAAATAAAACACATCTCAGCCAATAATAAAAATTGAAAATAACGGCACCCACCAACTGATAAACAAAATGAAATACCTGACATACTCGGAAGTACTAACGCAAAATAGCTGATCTTTTTTCTAAGATACAATCAATAACAATTACAGAAAAATTACCGACAGCATAAAACAAAACAAAACAAAAAACCAATTTCGAAAAGTAAAATTACCCGCAAGAATAAGACAAGTAAGAGAGAGAAAGATACTGAAGTACAATTTTAGCACAGATGACCTTTTCTCAACGAGTAAAATATGAAGATAAGCGATATTGTATTCAATACAGCGAAATTAGAAACATATTACGATTAATGCACCAAGAATTTCATGAAGAATAAAATGACGTCTAAGAATAAGCCAACATAAACAGTACAAATCACTTCCAAGACACATATAGGACAAGTCTAACCTCTGTGAAATGATAATAAGCTGAATATCTTCCTTGGCGTCTTAACGATGGGATCAACTTCCTCCCTTCAATTTGCAGTCATTCCATAACCTTTGTCCGCATAAAGACTCTCGTGCAACTCAGAGAACTCGATACAGCCCAACATTTGTACTTATCCCGGTGTAACCTAATCTAGCATAAAACCGGCAAAACATTTAGCTTCTCTTTCTATTATTTTGTCATCGAGAATAACACTTTGCGTATATGTTATGTAATGAAAGTTGATGATTTCTTATAATATTAATGTCAAAGAATCAGTAATTCCTGAGTGTGTATATATATATGTATATATATATATATATATATATATATATATATATATATATATATATATATATATATATCTATCAGCGCGAAGGTGGACCATGGAAACGTTCTAAATACATCATAATTCTTTATTTCCTACGTTTCGTAATAACTTTATTACATCCTTAGGGAATCTGTTAAATCATGAATAATATTACTTTAAAAATTAATCTAAAAATCAATAAAAATCCATTTTTTATAACACAGAGTTAAAAAAAAAGGAAAGACCAAAGACCGCTAACCAACCTTATGCAAAGAAGGCAGTTAACTTTTATTTATGTATTGCCATTCTGTCTTCTGCCTTCTTTGGTCTTTGGTCTTGCTTTTGTTTATTTTTTTTAAACGAGGGTTTTAAGAAGGAGAAAAGATGATCTAAAGTGCAATGGCATGGCAGTGGAGAAGTTCAGGTTCAGGTAGACAGGATGACGGATGAGGAAGTCATGAAAATGTGAGAGAAAAAGAAGTTAACTTCCAGGAATAAAGGGGAAGAAGATAAGCAAGCACTTCAGGGAGAATAAGCTGCTCTTCAGAGAAGTAACCTATGTTCTACAGGAAGTAAAGTATGCCGTGAAAGGTCAATGAAAAAATGGATTTCGGATTACAGACAGGATGTCAACATAAAGAAGCAGTCTGCAGTGACTGCAGAATGCAGAGCTGAGTCAATGGCGTAAGCATTTTGACACGTTGTACGTGAAAGATGGATGAGAGGCGAACCTTAATGATGCAAGAGTAGAAACGTTTTATGTGAACTGACTACTGAGGGATGACATAAGGAGGGCAATTCAGAGGCTGAAGAATGGAGAAACACCATGAGTTGGTGGGATGACGAAAGACATGCTCTGGTACAGAGGTAATAGTGGCTGGTGACTGGTGGCTGACTAAGATATATAAGGTATGTCTGTATGAGGGGAAAGTTCCAGAGGGATAGGTAAGAGAATTTACTATTCCTGTATAAAGGATAACTAACTGGTATGAATTAAAGGGTAAAGTGCATAGTAGGATTTTGACTGAGAAAGTAAGACAAATGACAATATGAATGATGGGTGTAGACAAGGAAGAGAATATGAGAATGTTGACCATCTGTTTGGTATGAAAATATTATGCAGGAAATTTAAAACGACAGAGGGGCACTCAGGATGGCGTTGGGAGTGCAAGGAATAAAAATAAGATATCAAGAGGTATTTAAGGCTTTTACAAAGGAAGTTGTGAATTCATCATACTAAATATGTGTGAGAATGAATTTTTTGGTGTAAAATTAGGGGTGACACAAAGGTCTATTGATAGAGTGATGTACTCAATTAGGGAAATGACAGTCGATATGGGTGCAAAGTTTTGGTATTAGAAAATGAGTCAGGGATGGATGCAATGATAATTGGGGACAGTGAAAAGTATCACAGTTTGCAAGTGTTCACAAGAAGAGAAAGTTGAAAGTAAAATTAATCAACAATAGTTAGGTTATAAGAGCAATACAACACAAAAAGATAGAGCAATTAATGTTAATACGGATGGTTGAAGAGTTGGTCTTGATTTGGGACTGCCCTGTGGCAGGGGTATAAGAATACTACCACCGTAGCTCTTGCGAGTCGTAAAAGGCGACTAAAAGGACAGCTGTTGCCTTGCAGTCTTACTTTTTTAGTAAAAGGCCATGCCCACTGCCAATAATTGTGGAAACTACTGCCTTGCAGTCTTACTTTTTTAGTGAAAGGCTAGGCCTACAGCCAATAACTGTGGTAACTGCTCCCTTGCAGGTGGACCTATTAGTAAAAGGCTACACCCACCGCCAATAACTGTAGAAACTGCTGTCTTGCAGTCTTACTTTTTAGTAAAAGGCTAGACCCACCGCCAATGACTCGAGAAACTGCTGCCTTGCAGGTGGACTTTTTAGTCAAAGGCGAAGCCCACCGCCAGTAACTGTGGTTGATGACAGCAAGGGTATGCGGTCGTAAAAACCTCTTTGTCAAATAATGAACCATACCTGGTGTTGTAAGGAAAGGCACATCAGGCAACCAACCCCTTAGTGTAGGGATAACGGTGGGAAAGAAGATTTGTAAGGTATTTGGGAGCGAATAATATTAAGGATGATGGTAGGAAGAGAGAAGAGTCACTTCACAGAACTGCTCAAGAAAGGTAGCAGAGGATATAAAAAAGACAGGCCAGAGTTGAAATGTCTGTGAAAGTACAGGATAGAATACAAGAGAGAATTATTAGCCCAACGCTTCCTTATGGAAGATAAGTGTGGATGTTAAATACGAATGAAAGAAAAAAAGGGTGAAGTTACTGATATGAACTGCGCATGTGGTACATGTGATGTAAGAATAAGAAAAGGAGAGTAAGCCCAAGAAAAGACTGAAACAGGGGGCGTGAAAGAGGTACTGAGACAGTGTATGTGTACGGAGATGAATATAAAGCAGCTAATAATGTTGTTTTCGCAGTAGAGTAGGTTAAACACGAATGTGGCGATGGCCGTTGTGATTTTTTCACTGGAGTGATCCCCTGTCGGGAAACAAGATTTAATGTAAATGGAATATAAAAATGGAATATAGAGTTTAGGCCAAAGGCCAAGCACAGGAACCTAGGTGGTCATTCAGAGCTAGAAAGGAAATTGAGAGTAGGTTGGTTTGAAAGGTGTAACACGTCAAAAACCTCGCAGTTGCACTATCAAATAATTGTTCGGACAGAAGGAGGAAAGATAATATGAAGGGAGGTACAGTTAAAAGAATGAAAGGGGTTGCAGGCAGGGCTAAAAGGACGCTGCCAAGAACTTTTAGTAAAGCCTACAGTGCACCCCCTGTGGTGCACTGACGGCCCTACTCCCTACAGGGAGATTTAATTTCTATAAATTGTTTTACTTAATGTTTGGAAAATTATATTAAACAAAAAATAAAGTGAGTGAGCGCACGAACGGACGTATCCAAATGAACAAAGCGATCACGTCGATGGGTTATATAAAAACTGATTACTGTCCTAAAGCCATTACCATACAAAACCCAGTTCAAACTCGAATCATTACTTTTATCATCTCCACGAAAACCTTTACCATCATCATCATCACTATCATCGGTATGATGAGCGGTTTCACCTCTATAGCCATAATAACCATTTAAGGTCGTCTCATTTGCATTATAATCTCTTACTTTCCATCGCTTCATAACGGTCTAATATCGACAGATCCCACTGGGGAGAGAGAGAGAGAGAGAGAGAGAGAATTTACGCAGGTAATTGTGTAAGAACTTCAGAGAGAGAGAGAGAGAGAGAGAGAGAGAGAGAGAAGAGTAGGGGAATTTAACCAAGTAATTCAATTGTGAAATAACGGCTTCTGAGAGAGAGAGAGAGAGAGAGAGAGAGTTGTTCAGGTCATTATACTACCAGTTTTAATAATCAGAAGAGCTGAGCCAACACCTCTTGAAAAGTGACGAACGTCGTTCTCGAAACAAAAGGACATCAATTCAAATGTATTACTAGAAACGGCAGAAAAATATCACCAAGGGTATAAATATTTTCAAAACCGAGGACCCACAGAATTCGCCTTTCTTTAATGTCTTCCAATATAAATACAAAACAGCATATTAGGGGTGTATATATAATATATATATATATATATATATATATATATATATATATATAATATATATATAAATACAGAATTAAAGTCAACACAAATTTTGGCACGCTGACCTATCCTAATCTGCGCAAGGTGCAGTACCCCCAAATAATTTTTTTAATGGTGATATCTCTTTCTCTCTCTCTCTCTCTCTCTCTCTCTCTCTCTCTACAGAAAGCCTCTGCTATCCTCTCTTTCTTCCTCTGCAGCCGACGATTATGCAACCTCTCTCATTACCAGCAAACGATGATCCTGCTTCGGCAGCCAGTCTCTCTCTCTCTCTCTCTCTCTCTCTCTCTCTCTCTCTCTCTCTCTCTCTCTCTCTCTCTGCGTAGGAAGTAATTATGGGGATGGCACCTTCGAAGACAATGACGCCTAATAAGGGTTCTAGACCCCAAAAAGTTTGAGATCCATTGTATTCGTGTACATCAAGTCAGGCTTATTTCAAAGAACGTAGCATTCCCATTAGCAGTTTTAGGTTCCTGTTTTGAAGTTAATGATTAAGACGAAATCTTAACCCTCAAACGGAGTGAAAATCTAGATAGAATGTAATTAAAATCTTCAAGAGTTTATTAACCAATTTAAAAAACCATCTGATTTCCTAACGTTCTTGTTGCACGATATTCCTTACAGGGTCAAGGGAGACAAGAGAAAATCATTTGTGGGACGGTGTGGATCATCCCCTAAAAGGCGAAGTCACTGGTAACGTAGCAACAACCCTCGAAGCTTCTATTTCAGTTCACTGTAGGTCACTGACATCAAAGCAGTTCGCTACAGACTATCTTCAGTCCTTTTCTCTTAACACTAGTTTTGAGCTGTGTAAGCATGCCGAGCCTCTGTGCAGTGTTTGGTCACTTTTCAATTGTCATCAGAAAGGAAGGAATTTGAATTTTCGCTCCCCAAAGATGAAGAAAAACAAGGGAAAAGCAGATTCATCTCTGTCAGGGGAAGGACACGTTTAGCCTGCTACCCATCACATTTATAGCAAAAGGCTTTTAAAGCAAACGCATATATGAGAAGTTTCAAGCACGAACGTTATAGATTACAAGCTCTAGTAGCAAGAATTATAGGCTCTTAAGGGTTGCAATTTCAACTCTTCACATGCCTAAGTCTCGTGGTTGGTTGTTTTTATTCACAAATGCTAGAAACGCCCGTTTTGTATTTCAAACTTTCAAATAGCTTTCTCTCTCTCTCTCTCTCTCTCTCTCTCTCTCTCTCTCTCTCTCTCATATATATATATATATATATATATATATATATTATATATATATATAATATATATATATATATATATATATATATATATAAATAATATATATATATATGTGTGTGTGTGTGTGTGTGTGTGTACGAGACAGAGGAGAGAAATTAGAAAAACGTTTAAACGTACTGTATATTATTTTCATTTTAATACTTCGGATATTAACACAACAGCAAGATGCCGTACTTGAGTGGAGAGCAGAGGAGTCAAAAACGCTTGGTTGCAGAAATCGAATCTGGATATGCAGCAGAATTCTATGTTGACAACAGAGACATCCATGTAGGTAAAACTGGTAAGAAAAGGAGCCAAAGGAACATACGAAAGTGCTGGAGGAGTTCCGACGTCTACTGCACGACGTAATACAGGAAAGAAACAGTCTGGCTTCAGGAAGAAAACAGTGGGAAAAAGAGAAGACAGTTTTGCTGGAAAATACAGGGGAAAAACAGAACTGAGGTTTCATATTACAGTATTCCTTGGAAGGCTGTTTTTTTCTTTCTCAGGTGGAAAGATACGTGGAACAATAGTCAGATTGTGACGTAAGTCGAGCAATTACTTTGAAGTTTGAGTTCCAAGGCGTAAAGGTACTTACGTAATCAATGTAACCTTCAGAAAGTACATAAAGACGTTGTACATCAAAACTAGTGTTGAACCGATAATCTTGTACACGGTTTTAGAAATCATGACAGATAAATCTGAGGGAATGGAAGAGGCTTCCCGACCGTGCGTTATGTTATTTGACGAACTCAATATCTATCTTATTTGGCCTTTTGACAGAGAATCGGACACAATGTACTATCCCAAATCTCGAGTGCAGTGCAGTGCATAGTGGGTCGAGGAATTATGCAATCATGGAAGCCACTCAATTTTTTTTTTTTTTATTTTGACACCAACGTTACCAAAGTGATTTGAGTTGATCGCAAGAGTGGAATCATTCGGTTTTCCTGTTGCAGCCACCGAGAGCGATTTGAGCCCCATGAATATCAGGTTAGGAAACACTCTCAGATATAGGAAACGGAAATCCATCATTTAAAACTCCAGCTGTTTCGGACAGAGCAAGCGTTTGCCGATGTCCCTCGCCTGTTTAAACTCGTGAGGACTAATTTTCTTGATTCTGGTTTCATAGCAGAATGTCAGCTCTTCATATAAACCTTCTGTCACCTCAAATAAACGCATAGCCTGTTAAAAATACGATACATGTTACACATATAAGGTACAAGAGAAATATATGTGGACGCTCAAATGCACACCGATATAATGACATAAATGGAACCAACAAAAGGAAAATGCGGTAAACAAAATGCCTTCATGTCTAGGGTCATTCGCGGGCTGATTAATCCCCAACAACCCCGACCTTGGCCTCTGGCTGACGTACTTGAGAGCTAAATGCCCGCAGTTACCTCCACCTCGGGAATGACTTTACCTGTTCTCTCTCTTGACCTTCATTCCTTATGGGTTAATCATTAAAAATCAAAATAATGCCAGACGACGAAAAATACCCCAGAACTCATCAATTTCTGTTAAATAATGTTAAAGAAATATGTCCTCAAGTTCTTCACGTGAGGTCGTAATCACCGCAGTCCCATTCTTGGCTAAGAAGCTTAGACAAAACTAAGATGATGACGTCGAATTATATTTCGAAGAAAATAATGACGAAGAGGGCGATCGATCTTATCTGATTAATGTCCTGACCTCCTTCCGACCAAAGTCCCATTCCACTAAAAAACGAAAAAAAATCCTCTGAACCCTGCTTAAAAATGATATACGTATAGATAGCAAAATTACAAAAGAAAGAACAGTCGATTACGGGGCCTCAACGGGAAAGGACGCAGTAACCCTGAGGACGAAATAATTGTGGTGAAAGTAACAGTGGTTTATTTTTTTCGGGAATGCCCTCGAGTACTTTAAATTTAAATGGATAATCTCTAGTATTTCCAGTCTGAGGAATGGAGACGGGGAGTATTCTTTGTCTAACATTTGTGGTAACAGACAATATAAAATCTTTAGAGTATTTTCCTTCTCATTTATTCGGTGTTTATGTAGATTTCGTTAAGGTGGTATATTTACGTAAAATAAACTATTTTCTGACAGTATATTAAAAAAAATCTCTCTGAATGCACAATGCAAAGGGTAATAATATAGGACACTTTACTGTCTCATAACGTAAACGTAACAAATGAATGCCTAGGTTGAGATTCTCTCTCTCTCTCTCTCTCTCTCTCTCTCTCTCTCTCTCTCTCTCTCTCTCTCTCTCTTGGCTTATATAAAAACATGGGTACACATGGAAACATGGAGGAGCCAACACGCATACACTCCAAAACAACCCTCTAGATGCACACGAGGCTGAAATCCTGAAAAGGGTCTGAAAAAAGGTGGATTGGAAGCCGAACACGGAGATACAGTTTCTTTCGCTAATTTTGGAGCTCAGGTGCCCCCATCCCTCCCCCCCACAATCTCCAAACAAGAGGTATCTTTGTGCAACCACACTACTAAACACAACTCAGAAAACTCAACATGTCAGCGAAGTCCCATCTGACCGGCACAAATATTTACAAATGCTGTACACAAGCTTTCTTACGCAACCACACAAGTGCAAATAACCAACAGTTAGAACTGACGTATTCTAACTGACGTACTAAGCAACGCCAGTATTTTAGAAAAAAAAAAAAATTACAACTTAAACAAGACTATTATTTTGGGAAGAATATCAAGTAAACGTTAACTTTTCATATATCCTAAATAACACAAAATGTTTTTATAAAATTTATAAAGTGACCTTTTTCAACTTGATAGAGAGAATAAAAAATAAGTAACACCAGCATTTTAAAAAGTATATATGCTGAGCAACAGCGATTTTGAGAAAGATTCAACCAACACAAAATACAAATTGAGCAAAACATTTAAACTAAGCATGACCGGTTTTTAAAGAGAATTAACCACTAACTTTAACCTAAACAAACACCAATATAATCAGGAAATAAAGGAGCCAACTCGAAAACAGTACACTTGGGCAATATCAATGTTGTATGAACTTAATTGCACCGACATTTGTACAAAAAAAATATCTTATAAAGATTTTAAACAAAATAACACCAATTCTTAGAAAGAATTAACCAGCATCCCGTATCTAAGAAAGAATATAAACTAAGCACCATCATTAGCTTTAACGAATTAACTTACTCAGCACTCTACTATGTAACAAAACAACACACAAAAAATAACCTCAGGAGGATCGAAAGCAGAAAAGGTTTAACCAACATCAAATATTTTGGAATGATTATAATCCACACAACACCAATGCATAGAAATAGTTGACTTATGCATTGCCACATATTTTATGCACATATCTATCTCTCTACCTATCTATCTATCTATCTAATCATTGCAGACTTGAAAATGCGACGAAAGCAATTGTCGTGAAACGACGGCATGATAAACTCATGTAACAATCTTGCCTTTTACCTTCGCCGTCTAAATATATATATGTATATAGTATATATATATATATATATATATAATTATATATTATAATATATATATATATATATAAATATAAGAAGCTCTTGCAGAAAAAGTTGAAAAGAAAGATCGCAGACCCTGAGCTTGCGTCTGTATTGAAGACCTGATCACTGTGACAGTTACTGAAAGACGGAAGTTCAGGGTCTACAATCTTTCTTTTCAACTTTTCCTGGAAAAGCTTCTTTTATATTTATATGCCACGGGACCGACCCACTGTGGTATAGGGTGAATATTATACGTATATATATATATATATATATATATATATATATATATATATATATATATATATATATATATATATATATATATATAACTATATACTTATATATATATATATATAATATATATATTATTATATATATATAATATAATATATATATAATACCAGATAAAATACCTCTAATCTAAATATTTCAAGCGCAGGACCAATAAAACAATGCTCCCAGCGTACTACAGATCTTATAAGACTAACCTGGAGGAAAGCGTTAACGGCCGTTGCTCACTCTCCGTGACACTACATGCGGCACAGAATGATAACAACAGACCTTTCCATTACCTGTTCCCCTACCTGCCCAACCTGATGACTTTATGGGACCTACCTCACATAAAAGACTTTCGAGCTCACTACTTTTTCCACTCTAGATAAGCCATTGTTCTCGTCACGTCCAAAAATTGAAAGTTAATTAAGCCCTCGCTAATGCATACTTAATTTTTTTTCCTTTTATTAGCTCGGTCAGCTGCGAGACGATAAAACAACTGGAGAAAGAGGAAATGCGAAGAAGACCATTCCCCTTTTTCAATAGTGAAAAACAACACTTGAGGCTGTACAGGTCCGGCTCAGTGTACTGCAATACCAAGAAAAAAGTCCTTTATCATTATTTCGTGTTTTCACACGATCGACAGCCTCAAGTTATTTCATTTACCGACCGAAGCCTTCCATTTGCCAAACACGTATCCCCTTCCTGACAATGACGTGCAATTTCCCGCTAAATGATCTGCGTTGCACCAACAAACCTTTTATTAGCTCAAAAATAACCTTCATCTTCCTCGTAACAAGGTCATTACAACAACCTGCTATTTCAAGACAGTCAATTTCTGGTTAATAGTGTTTTACAACGCCTTTACTCCCCCTGTCTCTTATATTCTAAACCAGTTTCTCACTGGACGAGTGGGTTCCGTACTCGTCTATCAATCTGGAAGCCGGAGTTCGCTTCCCGCGGCCGCCAGCGAGGAATCGGGGGAATATGTTTCTGGCGATTAGAATTTCATTTCTCGATATAATGTCGTTCGGATCCCACAATAAACTGTAGGTCCCATTGCTAAGAGGCCAATTTTTTTCCATACCACGTAAAAAAATCTAATCCTTCGGGCCAGCCCTAGGAGAGATATTAATCAGAACAGTGGTTTGATTAACTAAGATATACTTAACTTTTTTATCGTACACCAACCTTTATTTCATTCTACTATCCTTCAAACTCTCCAAGTAACCAAACCACTCCAGAACAAAGTGATTCACCTTTTTACCAATTCATGATTTCTCTACATTCCCCATCGTTCCCCTTCTTCTTATTACAGACATACTGGGCAAACAAACAATCAGACCAGTCTGCTCACTCTGTCTCGGTGGTATTAATCATCCATACTTGACAAACATTAAGGAGAGGTGGCTCAAAATTCCTCCACATTTCCCAACTTTTGCTCCGACAAACCTACTTTTCTCTCCAAAATCTTTTTTAGCAGAGATCTTAACATTTTATTTGATTTGCATATACTGTGAGGTTAAATGTGAGGTAAACCTTTCTCCCCAAGAGGAGGTGACGCCACATGAAAAAATAACATAAATTCATACGGTTAGGTGCTGAATAGTGGATGAAACACAGACATTTTTTTTTTTAATGAGGTACTTCATTTTCACTCTCGTATTTCCATCCACTCTTTTCACTGAACCATTTCAAAATAACCTGATCCAAGGCTTACCTTTTTATTTCTGCTTTTAAGTAACTCCACATTTCTCACGCTATCAACAGTTCATCTCAACAGCTTCAACCTTTTTTCTTCCATTTGCATTATTCATCAACTATACGTGTGACTCCAAAAGATGCTACCCTCCTTGTATACCATAAACATATTGGGGATGCGATTGCACGCCCAACGCTCTGCTACACAGGTATTCCAAGGGCTTTTCTGTTCTTGGAAGACACCCATTCAGATACTGCCCAGAAAAAGAATTTGTTTCTCTCTCTCCGTTGCAATGCATGAGTAAATACAAGTATAAAAACTTACATACATACCAGGATTAGGCTGTGCACAGTATTCTTGCAAGGGATATTTTAAAGAATCAAGTTGTGACCTTTTACTCTTGACCTTGCGACCTAAGAATTAACAGCACCGTAATCATGCTCCAGCCAAAGGAAGCCCCTACTGATCCACATTCGTGTAGGCAGCCAAAGGAAGCCCCTACTGATCCACATTCGTGTAGGCAGCCAAAGGAAGCCCCTACTGATCCACATTCGTGCAGGCAGCCAAAGGAAGCCCCTACTGATCCACATTCGTGAGCACCAAAAGGAAGCCCCTACCGATCCACGTCGGCAAAGCAAAGCCAAAGAAGCCCCTACTGATCCACATTCGTGTAGGCAGCCAAAGGAAGCCCCTACTGATCCACATTCGTGTAGGCAGCCAAAGGAAGCCCCCTATTGATCTACTTTCGTGTAGGCGGTAAGTCGATGGAGAAATTAAAGGAGCAAATTGTCTCCTCAAAAGGAAATATTCAGGACGTCCGAAGAAAACGGCAAGTTTCTGTGTAGCCCGTTTTCAGCTATAAGCAGAAATAATAATGTACTTGCTAGCTGATAAGGGTGGATATGGAACGAAATTATTATTATTATTATTATTATTATTATTATTATTATTATTATTATTATTATTATTGAAGCGAACATTTATGTCAAATTTAAAATTTACTAAAACGTAACTGAAAACAAAACTATATAAGAAAAACTAACAACGTTAGACAAAAATACGAATGAACACAACCACAGAAACAAACCTCACAATACATACATACATATATACATACAAATATACATTATATATATGTATGTATGTATGTATGTATGTATGTATCTATGTATTGACAGAACCTGCACGGACGTGATATAAAATCCATGAATTTATATATTTCTGTAACAGCGGAATAAGCGTAAAAGAACCGCTTGTTGACAATAATCTATTTTGGTAATTAGTAAGTTGACCATATTATGAAAATGCAGAAGAATAAATTGTGAATACATTGATCGAATTACTCTAAAATTATCAACAAAAGAATTTCATAATAAAAAAGTTGATTAAATAAAACATTAATTTCGACTGGGATAAAAGCTTCAATGCGCCGTGAATTATCTTTCAAAAGGGACTAATAACACGATAATTACAAAATCATAAATGTGCCTTTAGGTTGGATTTTTTTATTATTTTTCATTTAATGCCATACAGAGATGACCTAAAACAAAGGTCTGACACCTCAAAAATCTCGCCATGAAGGGCTTGAGCAGTCATATTCTTCCGTGAAACAGACGCTATCACGCAACGATAATTCGTCCCAACTCCTGAAAAATTATGTACTATGCTGTTCACGTTCTTCCTCACTCTGAAGTGTTCTGTTCAAGTCCAGACGTCATCTCCTAGATGGGTGTGTTCCATTCATATCCGAGAGTCGTTTCTTAGTCTGACTTGTCCTGTTCAAGTTCAGACGCCCATCCCTAATTTGACGTTCTGCTCAAGTCATGAAGTCATTCTCCAGTTGGAGTGATTCATTCAAATCCAGAAGTTCTTCCTTAGTTTGCTGTGTCCTGCTAAGGCTCAGGAGTTCTTCCCTGGTCTGTTCAAATTCAAAAGTCCTTCTCTTTCTAACGTAGACTGTTTATATCAGGAAGTCTTCCCCTTGTCTGGTGTTTTCCGTTCAAGTCCAATACGTCCTTCCTTCGTCTGACGTGTTCTGTTCAAGTCCACTAGCTCCTGAGTTTTGTTCAAGATAAGGGTGTCAAGTTACCAGTCATACTGATCTCTGCATTTGAAAAAAATTAAAAACGGAACTCCTACAATGAAAATATGATCTGGAAAACATTCCAAGTAGAACCCATACCTATTATGTCGGGTATTTATAAACTGGTTAGTGCACCTAACTTATCTGCTAATTTGGACCATGCATGCTCAACATTACATGTGTGTGGAGGCACGTGATCACGTCCGAGCATTGGCAGGCAATTGTATTGGCTTGCTTCTGCGTGCGTGCACAAATAAGGATAATTATGCAAAAAATATGTATACATGTATGAGTGATTAATTCTTAGTAACATACTTGTTCCTATCAATCTAATTTAGTACTTTAATATCACTGACCTAATATTGTTACAGACTTTCTGATAGGTCATCATTATATATATATATATATATATATATATATATATATATATATTATATATATATATATATATATATATATACATATATATATATATATATATATATATATATATATATGTATATATAATAGTATATATATATATATATAGATATATACATTATATAGTTGACCAACCCGGCACTGCCTGGTAATCTCTGAATGACAACCAATAAACTCTCTCTCTTCAGTCACATTGCCTTGCATTTTTTACGTTTTACATTTCATCACTTTTCACCCCCCCCCCCCCCCCCCCCCCCCCATTCTTATTAGGGTTGAACTTGGACTTGAAGGGCATCAGGAGTGTCTCTATTCATCCCAGCAACCTCGAAAACTATGGATTAGACTCTAATATCTGTAGTTTTTTGGTTATTTCTAAATGTCACCACCTTCTCACACCTCCTCCACCACCCCTCCCTGGGCTGAACTTGGACATAAAGGGCATTGAAAGGTGTCACTGTTCATCTCAGTCATCCCACTCCCACCCCTTCCTATCAAGGCTGAACTTGGACTTGGAGGTCATCAGGAGTGTCACTATTCATTTCAGCAACCTCAAAAACTATGGATTAGACAATAACATTAAACTGTCATTTTCAATTATTTTTGTATGTCACCCACTTCCTACCCTCCTCCCTATTGGGCCTGAACTTGGAGTTAAAGGGCATCGGGAGTGTCCCTATTCTTCTCAGTGACTTCGAATCTATGGATTAGACTCTAATATATGTCTCTTCAGTAATTTTTACATTACCCCCTTTCCACACCCCACCACCAATAGTCCGATTTTAATTCTGTTTTCACCAAGACCTTTCCCGGTTTGATATTGTTTTATCTCAAATCTCATTACAATCAGTCAAGAAATGTGGAATTGTATAGCGTTCACACAAACAAACAAACTGACAATTTCTTGTTTATGTATATATAGATATATAAATGGAGCTTTCTTGCTTTTCTGAAAAGACAGCTGGCAAACAACAAAGTCAAATTTAACACAATAATATTCTGCCATTCGACAGACAAAGAAAAATCATCTTGGGAAGCACTCGATTGTGATATTTCAAGTTCAATGCATTACAAGAACAATGTACAAGAGAATTTTAACAAGAGGTACAATGTACAAGAGAATTTTAACAAGAGGTAATACTTAGTGTTTCCATTAGTTTTCAAAATAGAAGTATATATAGTGACTTAAATCCACATCTTTATACAATCCCACTTATCTCGCTATTAACTACCTACCAGTCGCATACACAGCACGAAATATAGGTTCACCAATGTCAAAAACGAAAGGTAAAAGCAAACAATGAAAAATAACAAAATAAGAGCACCCCAGATCGGAGATTTTCCTGTACCGGATTTACCTACACGTTTTAGCCTTTTCCCTTTATTTCAGAGTGCATCTTTGAAGGCGTGACTATATTTTTGTAACGAGTCTTTTCCGTTTTCAAACTTTTCGAAAACGTTCCTTTTTTTCTGTCTCTCGCGGATGTAAATATTTTCTTTTTTTATTATTATTATTTCGAAGCTTTGCCATCTCTTGAATGTGTTTACTTTTCAAGTTATCGGTATTTTCGTTCAATACTTTTCTTTTCCCTTAGTTTATCTTATGCTTGCTTTTCTTCGTCAGCCCATTTTATATTGTATCTTGGTTATTTATAAGTCCGATAGGGATTCCTTACGGTGCAAAAAGAAACCCACAAAATTACTGAGTATAACTTGTTTACTTGTAAGTATTTACATAGTATTATACTCAACATATCTATGGCCCTTTCTCGAGAGAAGTATAGGTTGTCAGACTGGGTCTAGGCCCAGAAGACTGCTGGCCTAGACCCAGTCTGACAACCTACACATCTCTTGAGAAAGGGCCACAGATAGTAAAAGACAGAGTATCACATTAATGACTGCTAACTAGCTTTTCACCTCCAAAATGAACATTGTGGTACAAATCACAGAATAAATAACACTCTCTAAAGGTCTCTTACCAACTTCGAATCCATTTACACCGGCCGAATCCCGACACGGTGACAGAACCAAGGATCCAAAAACTGGACAGAACTATGAGAGCCCGACGAGGTATGTGGACCAGCAACTATTAAGGAAAAAGGTGACCCAAGAGACCAATGAGCCGCGATTACATTCTGTTTTCCTGCAAGCTTTGCACGGTAGGCACTTTTGGGATTGGTAAGTATTTTCCAAAATAATACCTTGAATTATCTTATAAGTATTTTGGAGGTTTAGTGATCCTTCCAAGTCCAACCATATATTACTTACATTTTTCAAGGTCACATATTTCGAAACTGGTTTAAATAACACAGTTCTGAGGGAGCGGCATTTCATCCCCTGACGTTTGCTATAAATTCTGCGACTGTAACCTCCAAACATCTTGCGCTAAAAGCTCAAATGACTTCTGAAAAATCCAAAAATATATCCGCTTTAATAAAAAGAAGGGGAGCTGTCTCAATATTCAGCTAAGAAGACCAAATCATGGGAAGACCCCATTACGACGCAATCCGTATTTCCTCCTACCTTGCATAGCTACCACCCTCCAATCATTTCCCAAATTACAAAAGCAAGCCCTGAAAAAATGGAAGTGTGTGTGTGTGTGGGGGGGGGTGGATAAGAGGGAGGACCACCAGGACGAAAATGAGTCCATAAATGAAGGAAGCGAAGTCCTCATTACCTGGATGTAACAAGATAAAAACCGAAAGAGGGGAAGGACAGAGCATTTCCAAAAATACGAAAAGGTATATCTCCATTTATGCCCTCCCGCTTCTCAGAGTTGCTACAGAAGACATAAAAGAGTAAAAAATAAAAACAAAATGCAAGTGGGAAGGGAAAAACTCAGAAAGGGAACGCAAAAAATGAACGGCTTTTTTTTCCTTTTGAAAAACGAGAGAGAGAGAGAGAGAGAGAGAGAGAGAGATGGCTGAACCAAGCCAGATGCAATCTACAATAATTGCATTATGCATGATTAAAGACTACCTAATGAAACCAATTAAGATGATGAATTAGCCCTCACTAATGAAGTAACAACACAATCGATACAAAACAATTAAGAATAATACAAATTAAAATATTTACTCGCCATTAGAATAATTGAGCACAAATATCACCAATGACGCGCCATAGAAAGTTGGGTAGCGTCAACTTTCATCAATTCTACTCGTTTGCTATTAAATGGATAACACAGAATATGATGAACTTTGGGAGACAAGTGGATAATAAATCATCTAAAAATATATGATGCCATTTTAGTTGTTAAGTTCGTGAAATATTTGCTTAAACAAGATGACATTTTGGACGGTAACACAGTTATCATGTTATTTTCCTTTCTTTAAATCTTCAATTGAAAACCCTTATGGACAAAGGCAACAAACTATAAACCCAAGAAGGATCCAAAGGGGAATCAGCCTGGAAGGGAGACAATTTAAATAAAACGGTGATAAATAATTAAATGCGAGGGACAGAAAATAAAACCGATACACATTAATCCATGCGATCCCAGAGCAAAAGCAGGAATGAATTTACTCCTCGCTTACACATTTGGAAATCACAAGACTCCACAACTACACGGGGCAAACTATTTCACATTTTAGTTGCAGCCAATATAAAACTGCTCGTAAAATGACAAGTTTTCGACCTGATGCTAGAAAAAGACACTGTTTGGAGCAGCAGCCTCCCCAACGTTGCGAACAAAAACAGCTGGGTCAGGTAAAGCAGAGCGCAGAGGATGTTTGCCGTTGTAGTACATTTTACGTAACAAATATATTGAACTTACCTTACACCTATGCCAAAAGTCAATATTAAGAGTTGGAAAAGTAAACTTGACTGTTGAAACAGTCCTATCCAAATATTTGAGATAAAGAGTCAGTAAACGAAAACCGCACTGTTGAACAGTTAAAATTTACTTGGATATAATAGCTTGAATTACGAAACATTTGAAAATGGTTCCGCAATATACCAACTTCTGAGAAACAGAGGAAGTAATATTACGTAACTGCCTCTTATCAAAAGTTACAAATAGAATCTTAAAAGTCACTGACATCAAAATCGTACCAATTAAATATAAATCAGGATGCCACGGCACAAGTGTTCTTGATCGACTAACTACAATACTTAGAGTTCTAAAATGGTTAAGCTGAATGCCCCCAGGTCTACTCCACTAATGAATACATGCCAGATTTCTATTCGCGGATTCTGTAACCGTAAACCCAAGGCGCGGAGAAGGAGCAACAAAATACCGCCTGAAGTGATGATCATACAAGAAGAAAGCCAATTTAAAAAAAAGAACCAAAGACTCTCCTATTCTGCAGGAGCTACGATACTGATGAGAAACACTAAAAGACAATTATTATAAAAAATTAATACATATAAGAAGCAATTTAGAAAACGTACAAGGGCCCTCCAGGCGGGGAATCGTCCCTTTGGAGAGCTGTACATAAAACCAAACAAATGAACAAATGAGTTCGAAGAGTAGCGTCATCGACGTCAGCAGTCAATTTGTTCACCAGAACCTTCCACATGTCACTAAGATAATAAATAGCAAAGGTTCAAGAACTCTGCTTTAAGAAACATCTGAAATGACTATACTGCTTACTTATATACGAAGTTGAAAACGAAAAACGTTAAAGTGCCAAATAAAAATGAACCAACGTCCAAACGGCTATAATACCGTCGTACTTGGAAATCATTTTCTATCCTAGACAAACATCAAGGAGACTAGACTTGACTTTCCTGGTAATTATCAGGGGTCGTTACTGCCGTAGGTGACCGGAGCTTTCAAAACAAAGAGACGACGCGTGATTAAATGCTCCTGTAGACAGAGGACAGTTATTGAGGGCGGGACAGCGCCAAGCCATTACAGTAATTAGGGTTATTGACTTGAGCGAGAAGCGTAAACTGTTTGTAAGGCACCATTAAGACGATGTTGCTTTCTACTGCGGAAAATAACTCCCGGGAACTTAGAAAGGACCTTGGCCCTTCGCGGAAGATGAATGGAAACAAAGGAACACAGACAACAAGGAGGAAACTAGAATGGTGCGGTTAAAAGTCAAAATGAAATGGAAAGCATTTAAAGGTCAAAGTGCAACGGAAATAAAAACAGATTTTGTTTAAAGGGTAATTTGGGGTTTCTTGATTTTTATTAACTATGATAAGACGTGAAGCGCAGAAGAAAAAACAAGCAAGGAACAAACCGTTTGAGTTTAAGAAGTAAGACGGAACACCTTAGTATCTGGAATTGGGGAAATACAAAGGGAGCGAATAAAATCATGGAAACAGAATGGAAACGGAAATACACTTAGCCTTTGAAGCAGGAGGGACGGGAGCAATATCAAGTAAATTCGCATATCCAAAATAGTTTTAGTTCCAGGTCCATTCCGGCTTCCCGGCTTAAAACTCTCCGACCTCACTTCCAGGAACAGAGAAAAAAAGTGAATGAAAAATAAAAGACTGTGACGTGAAAATACAGGAAAAATATAAACAACTTAGTTTTGGATCCAACACAGGATCTTCTACGACGCATCGTCCTTCTTTGGACGAAGACTATCACTAAGACCACCAATCTAAATAATGAAATAATAGATAAAAAATATCCTGAATAACGTTACAATTAAAACTTGCGCATTCTAACCTAATACACTACCTTTCCAAAATATTCTATTTAAATCTGTTCATAGGTTTTCAAGGTACAGTATATTGTAGGCAAACAAAAGAAATAAATAAACCGAGAAAAGCTTACCTTAACATAGTAGAATGCCACTCGCCATCACGCTGCCAGTGAGCCCATGGGGGAGGTCAGCTGACAAGTTCTGCGGCGCGCACTTCAAATGGACTGCGCCATTGCGCACATGTGCCGACGATTGAGGTTATTCCAACTTAAGCGCTGCACAATTCACCTCTCACTTTCACTGTAAATTTTCCTCTTATTTGTACACTATTCAGTATGTCTTATGATCATTCATTAAGATGTGAGTTTGGGGTATTTTCTTCCCTTTTTTACTCACATTACCACTTTATAACTCATGCGTACTTATTCTCCGTGTTTTAGCCATAAATGTCCTTAAATGTCATTATATTTCTTTCTGAAAAGAAGGGACCACGAACTTTACTTTTTTAGAGTTTAATCAAAACTAATATCTTTCTGAGAACAGAACCAGATTTTGGCAAATATAAAACTTACATTCTAATACTATACATTTCCCACTGAAACCCGTGAATGAGCTGCACGTACCGCGTAATTTTCATGTTCATCAATATAAAAAAAAAACAGTAATTAAAAAATATTTTAAATATCGTCAGTCTTACTTCATCACGGTTCCTGGGCATCAAATTATTGTGCAGTTACAAAGTGTAAAAAGATTATAAAACAAATTACATGTCGCTAAATCTTATGCTGAGTTGACAATATAATGCAACATCATTTCCATAAAGTTAACCCTTCTTCAGACGCCAGAAAGTTAGATAAAAATAACATGCCGTAGCTACGTCTAAGTTTCAAGTTATAATTAATATCAAATTCTCTCTCTCTCCCTCTCTCTCTCTCTCTCTCTCTCTCTTCAATGCGTTGCCAGCTCATCTGAGGAATATATCAGGAGTGAGCGTAGATGTGTTTAAGAATAAGCTCGAAAATATCTAAGCTGCATCCCAGACCTTCCAAGATTGGAAGATGCAAAATATACCGGAAGATGCATTAGCAATTCTGTGGTAACCATTAGAGGTGCCTCACACTGAGGGACCTGGGGCAACCCGAACAAGATGTGAGGTCTGTAAGGTAAGGTCGGTCTCTCTCTCTCTCTCTCTCTCTCTCTCTCTGCTTCTTTGGCATCTGAAAAATGTATTTACATTAAAAATAAACGCCGAACCGCAGGCAGAATGGGAAAGAAAAGCTGCAACGAAGAAACACGATATATATCTGACGGCATAAGACGGAATGTGCATCGCTACGAGTACTGACAGAGAAGATATGGCAAAGAAATAAATCACAGCAAATAGAGTATAAAAATAAGGTTAAAATGCAGTAACGTCAACTGTATTATTAAAAAATGTTGAAACTTAAAACTGTATAAATCCTTTGCATTGCTCAACTTTTTCATAATGACCTCCTGTGACACCATCTAAAACAAATGCTTTCTATAAGAAGAGTTACCAAGAAAATAACGATAATTGCCTAAATAACGGTCTATAGACCTTTACGCCAGTGAAGAGTATCAACTTCAATCGTTAAAATTTTCGTAATATACAATAAAACTCCAAGAATTGTCATTAAAAAAAATTATACTAAACCTTTTTTTATTATAAAAATAGGTCTTTTTAAACAAAATTAAGATATAGTGCATAAGTCCACTCGACATTTTAAGTAAATTTCCCAAACATTTTAAACAAACTCAATAAATTATTGCTCTTACTGTATGTATATTAAGCCAATAAATTTAACACGTGACGATAGGAGGCCGCACAAATTCAAGGGAACCATTCGTTAATTCAGTCTGTTTGCATTACAAGTTACTCCTGGCACAGTCTCAACAAACACTCCTTGTCACATGGAGCACCCTCCTGCTCTCCCCCTCCCGCACACAACAAAGCAAATACGAGAGACAACAGAGAGAGACATAATCATGTTTTTAAACCAAACAAGAAGACACTGCTGACGCCATGCTTATCTCACAGCCAATGCATATTTGCATTTGCAAATTTATAAAGCGAAAGTGCCTGAATGACTTCCTTCGTGAAGATTGTATCTTACTATGAGGGGTGAAGTAATGACTAAAAGAGAGGCAATTTGTCATGTTATGTACTTGTAAAATATAATAGAATGAATGTGTCCGTTTAAAGTTTACATATAAGCACGATAAAGCTCAGGATGCTCTGGAATGATATCTAATAAAAACATTTTGTACTAAAAATAATGAACTCCAATTTTCTATACGATTTCTTATCTTCAAGGCTCAAGTTCTGAAGGACGAGACAAAAAACGTTGCTGTGTTTTCGTTATATAAGCAGTGTAGTTCTTTGTAAGATTACCATGATAATACTATGAGTTAGTGGCTGGAACAGCAGTTTAGCGGCGATTTCTTTAAAAATACAGTATCATAGCAACAATTTCCTATTTTTCCCTTCAGAACTTTACCCCTGCAAAAAAGAAAAGTACAAAAGATGGAAAACTACTGGTCGCAAAATAGTAGATGAAGTGCATGAATGTTTATTAAGGATATATATATATATCATATATATATATATATATTATATATATATATATTATATATATAATATATAGATGAAATATAATATATAATATATATATGTATTATGTATGTATATAGTAGTATGTATGTATAGGTATGCACTGAAGTTGATTCAGTAGTTGAAGTATAAATGTGGCAGTGACAGCTCTTCTAGGGGTTTTCGCTTGGACCAGCTCCATTTTGAGGAATTGCTAATGTGTTGTACACATACAAACACATATACACACACCACACACACACACATATATATATATATATATATATTATATATATATATATATATATATATATATATATTACAATACAAAATGTAGAAATAAATATTTTTCCCAAAAGAGGAGTTATACCGGATAGCGCTCGTTTCCGGTCTTAGACCAGAATTTGGGAACGAGGTTTCTAGCTCTCCACCCTTTTTCGATCTAGTTCCAACCCACCACGATCGACTACCTATCAGGTAAGCTATACACTGCTTCAGGTCAAATGTGGCACAATGGAATTTACCAGAGCGTGCCTAGAGGCCAAATACAATGCGTGTAACCGTTAACGCATATTTGCATAAGTTAATCATACAAGACTTCCTTCCTCGATAACTGGTGCGTAAGGAAGAGCGTCACGCTATATACGACACTCATTAGGATCCGATTACTTTTTACAGGGTTCATCTAAAGTCGCCTCACAGAATCAATGGTACAGGTAAAACGTCTTAATAACAACACACACGGTCGAGTCGAGAACCACAGGATTATCATAGTAGTCAAGCAAATGAATTAATGAGAGAGAGAGAGAGAGAGAGAGAGAGAGAGAGAGAGAGAGAGAGAGAGGGGGGGGGGGGAATAAAAACCCCGCTTTAAAGACATCCTTTAATCTCGAGAAGCATAAGAGTTTCGAGCCACACTAGCCTCCTCTTCAGGTGAAGGTATACAGAAAGACCTGATTCTACTATAGAAACATCAGGATAATCTTACAAAGAACACCCTCAAATCCCTGAAGTAGTCAACTCTGAGGACTTTTAACTAAAAACTTTCCCATCGTACTCGTGACTCATGACCGTCCCAATTCTTTCAGTTTGATTATTATCTTCCACATACGGAATCACTAAAAATGCCATAACAAATTCCTGACAGCCTGACGTTATAATGGTAAAAGGTCTGTCCTACGGTAAAACGACATTTTTGGATGAACTAGGAGGGATAACCCAGTCTCATAAAACAGTAAGTCAGACGATACAAAACCCACTATTTTTCAAGACAATATTATACCACTTTGATTTATATATTCATATCTATAATATATATATAATATATATATATATATTTATATGATATATATATATTATATAGATATATATATATATATAGTTAATTTATATATATATATATATATATAATATATATATATTATTATATATATATATTTATATGAATATATATATATGTATCTATATATAGTATATATATGAATATATATATAAAAGAATATATATATATATACATTATATATATATACAAATATATATATATATAATATCATATATGTATATCATATATGTAACGTAATATATATAATAAATATATAAATCAAAGTGGTATAATATAGTTTAGAAATGTAGTGGGTTCGCTGATCTTGACATGAACTTTGCTGTGTGTAGGTTCCTAAAAACGCTATATAACATATCACCATTATTCTAAATGAGGAACACATTCAAAAAGGCCATTTCATTAACGGATCCCAATTCACAGTGGACTTAACGGATTGACATAATTGATTAAGTTGTTGAAATTACGTCCAATTATTTTAAACAGGGGCCTCTTCCCATCCGTAGCTAAATTGCTAGTGTTAATATCATGAATAATTTGTATTTGATCGAAAAGGTTCAGAGCATTTCTTTCAGTCGGGGAAAGACGATGAGTGATGATGTACTAATCTCTTTGTTTACAAAAATTGGCGTTATTGTACCTAAAACGTTTTCTCGCAAAAATAAGAAAATATGAATCCATAACCGTTGCCACTTAATCCTTTGTCTTAATAGGTCTCATCTAGCTGCGCGTTCATGATAATGTTTTTACTTTTACGGGGAAATTTTAGTTCGTGCCATGGGCTCTCCTCTTTCCCCGGTTGTAAGTGACTTGCTTCCTATGAAATACTTTTGGAAATGAATTATTATGCAGTATTCTTCTCCTTAATACCGCCGTGGTTCACATATGTTGATGATATTTGGTCGATTTGTGATTTAAACAAAGGCAGTTTCCATATTTATATATATATATATATATATATATATATATATATATATATATATATATATATATATATATATGTGTGTGTGTGTGTGTGTGTGTGTGTGTGTGTGTGTGTGTGGAAACTGCCTTCGTTTAAATCACAAATCGTCCAAATATTATCAACTTTTATATATATATATATATATATATATATATATATATATATATATATATATATTATATATATAATATATATATATATATATATATATATATATATTATATATATATAATATATTATATATATATATATATATATATATATATATATATATATATATATATATATCACATCAGGAAACCATGAATATGAAGGAAGAGGTGTCCAATCAGACGACAGTCATGTACACGTGTTTTATTATTAAGAAACGTTTCATGTTGTCACCAACACATCATCAGTCTGCAATTGAAATTCAACATTAAAATAAACTTAAAAATTACAATAGAAATTAAATAAACTTAAAAATTACAATAAAATTTTAAAAAAATTAAAAAATAATCAGAACGTTAAAATAGGGAATGAGAAGAAAACTACTTATTCATAAAGAAGGAAAGAGCTGAGTGACTAAAAACGGTAAAGTCTGCATACAACGTAAACCACACACCAGAGAGAGAGGAGATGACGAGGTGTTGGAGTTTAAACTAAGTGAAAGGTGCTTAATAAACAATGACTCAAGGGTAGTTAGATGGGTAGTTTGCTTTGTGGTGCCAATTATAGAAAAATGTTTCTTTTCGATAGTAACCTTACAACTCTTAGCATGTATTCTTATATTAGAGAACTCGGGATTAGAGATTCTGGACCCAGTTCTATAACTTAATCCCAAATGGCTGTAATAACGGACTTGTAACAGTCTCCGTGAAGAACCAACATAAATACCAAGACATCTTGGGCATTCAAATTTATATATGATATTGGACTTCATGAAATCCTGTAATTTGTCCTTGTAATTAAAAAAACCCTCCAATTTTTTGTGGATTCATGGGAATAAGATTAAGTTTCAAAAAACCAAATTCCTTTTCAATAATATTTCTAACTTTTACTTTTATTGTAATTTTTAAGTTTATTTTAATGTTGAATTTCAATTGCAGACTGATGATGTGTTGGTGACAACATGAAACGTTTTTAATAATAAAACACGTGTACATGACTGTCGTCTGATTGGACACCTCTTCCTTTATATATATATATATATATATATATATATATATATATATATATATATATATATATATATATATATATATATATATATATATAATGTATATATATATATATATATGGTTTCTAAGGAAAAAGCAACGTCCTCCACTTGACTTCCGAATCAAGAATGAAGCCCATTTGCCGATTTCCACATTAACTGCTACATATACCTGGTACACCGGAATAGACGTCATTTGCGAGGAAAAATAAAAATGACCGAAACCATGAGATAGCTCAATCAAATCGCGCTCAAAATCAACCCAAAACGTCCATCATAAGAACAACGGGTTCATTTTTAACAATTCCCACAACTTATAATCAAATTACGATTTCTCCAGTTTTTGTCTGAAGGTGAATGTGATTAGATCCATAGGGTGACTCAGTAGTTGAGAACTACAGAAGTCAACAAAAACAATGTTGTCAAATAAAACAATTTTCAGCATCGTCTGTCGGTAGTGGTGCTTTATTTCGTAATTGTTTCGTACCGGGCACAAAATGGTACTGAGACATTACTGAAATACGCGTTGCTAATGTAGTACGTTCCGATGAGCGGGTTTCTTACCATTTTAATCGCTGTTTACTAAAAGCCTTTATCATAAACTATGAAGACACAAAGCACCAGATCTCCTTTGGTCTTCAAGTAGCGTAATGACTATTGTCTCCTGCACAAGATCACTAGTGTTTGTCCTCAGTTTCTGTAAGGCTTGGTTTTGGTGAAAGGCTTTACACCTACACTTATATCTAGGTTTGGGACCGGCTTGAGGGCATAATCTTTAATGGTATTCCTCATGCAATTCCGCGGGCTAAAATTAAATCACAACTTTAACCGCCTCCGCAAAGGTTAAAACTTCAAGTAGTTAATTAATGGATTGATGGTTTAGTGCAAGTTTAAGATATATCCAAGGAATTACTTGTTCTAAATGTTACTTTCTTCGATAAGCAACATTTGTTTGTTTGTATGGTGATTTTAGGTTGCATGGAACCAGTGGTTATTCAGCAACGGGACCAACGGCTTTACGTGACTTCCGAACCACGTCGAGAGTGAACTTCTATCACCAGAAATACACATCTCTCACACTTCAATGGAATGACCGAGAACCGAACTCGCGGCCACCGAGCAGGTACGCCAACAGCATACCGACCACGCCACTGAGGCGCTGATAAGCAACATTTGCATTATTCTTGTATGTCTTCTTTTTTTTTTCTTGAGAAACAGTATATTCCTCAATACTCAAGAAGAAAACCAATACAATTCACTTCTGGGGGTTACCCTTGATATGCGGGAAGTTTCAATCAAACGGCCCAATTCAGCGGAATATTTCTCAATATTCAGGAACCCGCAATCACAAACTGCTGAAATAAGCGGCTTCTGATCGCTAGTTTCTTAATCAGTGTCGTTAACTTACACAACTCATGATTTTCTAATTGAAAAACATTTCTTCTTCATATCTGATAGCTATTTTTTCTTCGAAAATAAAGATCTGTCATAACTCGCCTCAGCTGTTTTAGAAACAGTGAAACTAGGCTAATGCTTTCTTCGCTTTTTAGTTTCCTGTAAAGAAAAATAAAACTATTGAGATGACTACTTGTCTGTCCGTCCGCCCTTTTTCTGTCCGCCCTCAGATCTTAAAATCCACCGAGGCTAGAGGGCTGCAAATTGGTATGTTGATCATCCACCCTCCAATCATCAAACATACAAAAATACAGCCCTCTATCCCCATTATTTTTTTTTTACTTCATTTAAGGTTAGATTTAGGCCCGACCGTGCGTCATCGCTGTACACTTACAACACAGGCCACCACCGGCCCGTAGCTGAAAGTTCCATGGGCAGAGGCTGAGAGTTTCTTGAGTCGTGACTGAGAGTTTCATACAGCATTATACGCTGTACGGAAATATCGATTACGCCGAAGAACCTTCGGCGTATTTTTTACTTGTTTGCTGTTGTTTTTAGACAACCTTTATCTCTCGTACCGAGTTACACACATCGAATGTCAACTCATTGGTCTATCGAAGCTTTCCATTGTATTCCTAATCTGTTTACTGGCTGTTAACGTCTACAAAATCACGAGTTATTAATTCAGTCCATAAAAAAAATCATCAAGTGTTTACAGTCAACAAAGCGTTAATTAAGACTTTCTCTTTCTATCGATTTATTACTCTATCGATTTATGTTTAACGTACGATTTATAGTTTTAACGGAAGGGAGTATTCACGGTCATGCATGAATTCTATGAATGTTGGTGCGTATGAAAATATATATAATTTTACTATAAACTATTTTTGTTACTCCATGAATAAGAGGATTGATTCCTCATCTTTCCATTTCCATTTTCTGAGCTAGTTACAGCAGATGAATGTGAAAGATGAAAGATATACACAAGAGAGGAAGGATTGACATAAATGGACGTAGGATGAAGCCCAGTTTGTAAGGATCTTGAAAACCACAGAGCAGCAGCAAAACCAAATCTGGGAAATGGATTCGTTCTACTGAAATCATTCAAGTAATCATTTTGGCTACGAAAGTTGCACAAAAACATTGCCCGGAAAACATGAGTACAGGCAAAACCTCCTCAGTGATCTTAGACCCAAACTATCCAAAAATATGTAGTTTGTAAGGAAAGGAACAGGAAAAATGACTTATTATATGATGAGGAATAATAAGTGATCCAGTTTATAAAATAAACTTATTAAGTCAGAATATTATGTTATCCGATAACGACCGTCTTTCATTTTCAGATGAACACCAGCCATTCAAAAAGTCCTATCAGGAGGCCGAATACAGGGAGGGTCAGAGAGAGTTGTATAAGAGACCGGCTGTCAACCAAGTATCCTTCACAAAAACTGGATGCAGATCAGTGAGGAATGGCTGGCTCTTAAATCTGACAGTCGACCTTCATGATGACACAGAGGCAAACAAACATAAGCAACTTATTCAATCACAAAATAACTCACTGTGATGCAACAAACAAATGCAAATATGCTCCCCCTGTAAATTACCCACTGCAACAAACATTCAAGCGAACTCAATAAATAACAAGATAAAATATCAGCGCACAAGCGCGCACAATTATCCTATGTATCGCTGACTATGAACAACATGCCAAAGGAAGAGGATTATCTAGAAACTTCTAGCATCTGATATGTTGGATACAAACAAAATACATTGCAAACGAACGACTTTCGACAGGCTGACCAATATTCCGGATAGCCTTTAGCCTGTTTTTACAAAATCGTCAGTTATCCGAAGAGTGAGAATAAAATCGAATCGGCAATATCCACCTTTTTCTGACTAGTTCTTTCTTTTCTGCTGACTCACTAACACATTCCCTGAATAATCTACGTGATTTTTTACCTCGCATAACCGTAATTCGGCGAGAGATGCAGCTTACGCTGTTAATGGCAAGATACGACTTTTTTTGTTAAAGGAACAGCAAGATTTTGTATATATCATATTCTTGCAAATATATTCTTGTCTTGGTTTGAAAGGTCTCGAGTGATTATATCCAATGCATTTAAGTCAATGACATTACATAAACATCCTTAATAGGAACATCTGATAAACATAATCAACACTAAACTTCATACCACATTATTCAATCCAGTCTGAAGAGCATGCACTCAGCGCTACAATTTTCAGTCACAACTTTAAGAACTGTAAACTAAAAGCATTACAGTGCCGATTCAGGATTCTGCATAAAAGGCCTTGCCCTTTACAGATAACGGTGTTGGAATTCCACCAACTCTAAACTACTAACATACATACTTTTATATGAAATAATCAAGTTTTGTCAAAAAAAGGTTAATTTCCTCTATTCTACAAAGTTTCCATCTCGATTTCAGGTAGTCGCAGAGCAGCCATGGTAATTACACATTTCATACACGTTTGAACTTTCTTCACATACGGACATTTGATTTGACTCCGTGAAACCAAATTGTACACATATTAAGTTTAATTTAAGAGCTTATAATGATGTAAGCACGTGAGTAAATGCATAATGAAGCAACCACACGGACAACTTTGCAACACTAGCTACGTCAAGAGCAGGTGTTTGAATAAGACAGCATGACCAACTTGTAAAATATAACATTTACCACTGTCTACTTCTTTAAAATTTCCTGATCAACTGATGTAAACCTCCATAAATACACAACTTATCAGTAAATCGTCCATTTCCTACATATGTTCCTCCAGCTGCTATATTTGTAACTGTGGTTTAACTTGCAGGTGATAAATAACATGGGGAACCAGTAAAGGTGGCAGGTCATTAAAGTAGTAAATAAATATTTCAGTAAATACGTATAGAGAGAGAGGGCAATTATTACACAATAAGAGGTTAAAATACCCAATAAGGTCATTACACAATAAGAGGTTAAAATACCCAATAAGGTCATTATACAATAAGAGGTTAAAATACTCAATAAGGTCATGATACCGGAGTGTATGCTGTTCTCATATCTCTCAAATCTTCAAAAGAAATATTGAAGATTCTTAACAATTTTAGATATTTCTCCAGTGAGACATTTTTATTTCGATTTCGTTTAAGAACAGGAATGAGAAGTCTTGACCTTCACCAGATTTTTAATATTCCTCTCTCGGCGTGTCTAAGAAAATAGAACCACCGATGACTAGTTTAGACGGTTTCTAAAATCATATGAACGAGGTAATTAAGAAAAATTTTCTCTCTCTCTCTCTCTCTCTCTCTCTCTCTCTCTCTCTGTTTCCTCACATCATAAATTTCTTAAAGGGCCTCCCCTCCCCTTCCCCCTTCCCTGTGCCTCCGGAGGAAGGTCTTAAGAGCAGGACTTCTCAAGAAGCTCAGAAGAAAAAAAATGGCTAATGATCTGCTTAGCGGCACTCCTCGTCCTTTTCCACTTCCGCATTTTCTTTGCTAGCAGCCATCACTTCCCCTGCAAGCATATGCTTGGGAAAGCAATTCGAAAGAAAAGACCGCCTTGGAAACCCACACGCCAGACTCCCCACCAGCGCTCTCTTTGGCAGAAATAAGTAACAACAAGAATAATACAGAATACAAATCACAAACACGTCAGTACTTAACTTTGCATTGTAAATATGAGAGCGTTATCATTTTTAACTTTGATATTCGTATTAAAAGTGAAAAATAGGGCCGTTTGATTTTTCCAGTAATGATAAGAATACATTTCAAGAGACAAGTGGGTCAGATTCCAAGACCCAGTTCCCTCCGTGATCAATACAAGAACCATATAATAATAATAATAATAATAATAATAATAATAATAATAATAATAATAATAATAATAATAATAATAATAATAATAATAAAAATACTTTTGAATAAGTAATAAAAAAATCTTTAACCTTTTTAATTATCCGCCATAGATCAACATAATATAATTAAATCTAGAGCTGCGTAATAGCCGTCCTTCCTCTTTTTCTATCTATGCAAATGGGTCCTTTAATTCACAGCAGAGGCGAGGACAGATTTTTCTCTCGCAAAGCGAAGGAAGAAAAAAGGAAGTAACTTTAATACGCCGCCCCGTCTCCAGAAACCAAGATTTCCATCTGTCGCAGAAGTTTTTCTCTGTTAGTGAACATGGGCTGCTTTATCCCGGCTTTCTTTTCCCGTTGTTTTTAGATTATAAAAAAAAAAACTACACTCCTTTATGCTGTTGTTCTTAGGTCGTAAGGAAAGCTTATACACAAAATCCGCCTCAGTGAAGTTTCGGTGCTCGGTTCTAAATAGGTCAGTTTCGTCATATGAACTTCCATAAATAAGAGTCTGTTTCAGGATACGAATGTCTAAAGTTAACGGTTAGTTCTAAGTTATAAATATTAACTCTTACTTGAAAAGAGCTCCCTCACTTAAGGGATGTTTTTGGGTTATACATTCTCGAATTTTAGGCCACAAATAACCAGCGAATAGTAAATTCACTTTACCACTGAAAAATTGACACTGGAAGGGAATTATACAAGTGTATTTACCCTGGTGACGATTTAGGCCTACGCCTTTTTTAGGTTTACATCAGTCACAGTAACTTTATCTACTCAGCCATCAAAAGTGGATCATGTCACAATCGCCCATTTATGAACTCAGAAGGCGCAGCTTCGAATCCTGGTCAATGTTGATGTACTTGCCATCTATAATGCTCACTGGATGTAGTTTTCCTACAGGTAGAGTAAAATCCATATTAACGGGCTTCTTGTTATCTGATCATTGAAAGGATGAAAATTTCATGTGACAACATAGTCACGAACTATCAGCAAAACTTTCCTTTATTATGATTTCCATTGTTTACAGACATATTAGTAGATGACAAATAACAACTACTTACAACCACTTCGTTTCGATAAGTAGCTGAACGGAGAGATCAACAAAGCATGATTTGCTTTGCTCGGCTTTTCCTAAAATGATGTTGTGATTAGATAATGATAATTAGTTATGATGTTGCTATATGCGTCAAACGAATAACTTGTCCATCTTAAGGCCACGCTGTTGTTCTTATGTTATTAATAATACATATCTTACCTTGGCTTTTCCTAATGATGACGTTCTGAGTATTACATCACAGATTGTGTTAATAATAATACATATCTTACTTTGTCTTTTCCTAATGATGACGTTCTGAGTATTACATCACAGATTGTCTATCATATTTGTTGCTTGTTACACTAGTCAAAAGATGAATTGACGTTGAAGTAAAATAGACTGGTATGGTGACATTTTCCTCGACATTTTGCCAGCTAAATGTCCAGCATTCTGTGCTTTATGCCTCTTTCAATTGCAATCACGAAGGTTAAAGAATATCTCTCTCTCTCTCTCTCTCTCTCTCTCTCTCTTATCTTCCTCTCTCTCGTCTCTCTCACCTCTCTCTCTCTCTCTCTCTCTCTCTCTCTCTCTCTCTCTCTCTCTTGTTTACCGTAACATCTTCGCAACTGACATCTTATGTAACAGTAAAACAAACAAGGAAAACACTTTAGGAATAAAATATTTAAGTATTTTACTTAAACTTTCCAAAACGTTAATAATGAAACCATGTGAAAAATAAAGGGAAAAACGTTAATAATGAAAAAATAAAGGGAAAGGGTTCAACAAGATCAAAGGCTGTAAAGACTGAATTTTGTGTAGCCTGTGTGTTTTTAATATATCCACATACTAGCAACACCCAAAGGATGATTACAAGTAAATAAGGAGTGTTAAAGCTGTAGTCTCGAAGTGATTCCTCAAGGTGCTGGAAACCTTGACAGAGAAGGTGACCTACAAACTTCAATTCGATATGACAGAAAAAAGTCCCACAAAACTTAGCATAAACATGGTTTCTGTCTTCATCGTTACCTAGCATTATCGGCCTAGTATGACATAAATATTTTACCTATATATGTATGTATGTGTATATATATATATATATATTATATATATATATAAATATATATATATATATATATAGTATATATATATTTATATATAAGGTCCTTGAAAACAATTTGTAAAAAACTAAAACCAAAACAAAATTAAGAATTGAAAAAGTTTAAAATCATCATTACAAAATTGTTAAAATTTACACATTAAAATTAAAGGAATGAACAGAATTTATATTTTATTATATATATATATATATATATATAATATATATATATATATATATATATATATATATATATATATATACAGATAATCATATTGGGCTTATTAAATAAAATATACATAACATACATACATCATACATACATACATACATACATCACACACACATACTATATATATATATATATATATATATATATATATATATATATATATATATATATATATATATATATATATGTCCTTGAAAAATTGCAAAAACTAAAACCAAAACAAAATTAAGAATTGAAAAAGTTGAAAATTATTCATTACAAAATTTTTAAATTTACACATTAAAATTAAAGGATTTTTTAGAACAAAAAATTTAAAGGATATATAATATTTATATATGTATATGTATATATATATATATATATATATATATATATATATATATACAGATAATCATATTGGGTTTATTAAATAATATATGTACATACATCAGACATACATACATACACACCACACACACACATTATATATATATATATATATATATATATATATACATATATATATATTATATATTATATATATATATATATATATGTATATATTACCATATATAGTGGGAGGGTCGTGTGGCTAGCAACCTCATTCCTATGGAGTTCCAAACCCTTCCTGGGCAACTTTCCATATTGGTGTTCTCGGGCTGGTAGTATGGCCCTTTTCAAATTAGGGCTGTAGATTGTCCGGGAATAATAATAATAATAATAATAATAATAATACCTAATAATAATAATATAATAATACTGATAATAATAATAATAATAAGCCTGCCTGTAAACAAACGGGCACCTGAGTTTACATGGTCCAACCCCCCAAAAAGGGGGGTGGGGACGGAAGGGCGTGCGGCTAGCAGCCTCATTCCTATATATATATTATATGTGTATATATATATATATATATTATATATATATATATATATAAAGGTTTTTTGCCACGAAGGAATAAAATGAAAAAGCGAGATAGCCAAGTACTTTCGGTCCTGTTCGGACCCTTTACCGAACAGGACCGAAAGTACTTGGCTATCTCGCTTTTTCATTTTTTTCCTTCGTGGCAAAAAACCACCTTTATACATAGCATCACTTTTTATATACTTCGTGATCAAGTTATTCATATATATATATATAAGATTATGTGTACGTATATAGATATATATATATATATATATATATATATATATATATATATATATATATAGTCCCTGTGTGTATATGTATATGTTATATGTATATATATATATATATATATAATATAATATATATATATATATAATTATATATAACATATATGCACGTATTACTCCTTGGGGTCGCTGGAAAAGCCTTAATGCTTTGCAACTCCATGGGAATGAGACTGCTAGCCGCACGCCCCTCTGCCATCAAACCCATTTTTAGGGGGTTGAACCATGTAAACGCAGGAGCCCATTACAGGTGGGCCAATATGGAAAGCAGCCTAGTACGGAAGAACAGCTAAGAATTGGGGAATAAACTGTAAAAGAGAAATAACAAAGAAAACCCTATAAGATAAAATCAAATTGAACTGAATATATCAAGTGAAGCTAGGCTCATGCCAGCCTCCTGGGCAAAAAGTAAAAAAAAGAAAAAATTTATACAGTTCCAAGGATTCAGCTTACGATTCGGAAGACCATTTCATAATTTGGTCACAGCAGGAATAAATTTTCTGATCATAGCTTGAAATTATACTTCATATGCAATTCGTCAAACTTTCTTTAGGAAAATAAATCGAATTTCATTTGAAAATATGGCGAGCAACACTGCACAAGGGGATTAAAAAGAAATCGCCAGTCCATGCGAACTGAAAATGGTGTCGTGAATATATAGCTTTTTGATGGCAGCGACAAAAATGTCAGGTCGAAATCTGTGCATTTTTTACAAGAACAAACATACTAGGTCTATATATAGATGTATGTATATATATATATATATATATATATATATATATATACTATCATATATATATATATATTATATATATATATATATATATATATATATATATACATAAACATATATATATATATATATATATATATATATATATATATATATATATATATATATACACACACACATATATATATATATATATATATTATATATACGTATCATATATATATCATCATCATCATCGTCAGCCGTTTCTAGTCCACTGCAGGACAAAGGACTCAGACATGTCCTTCCACTCCCGCCTGTTTATGGTCTTTTTATGCCATTCTATACCCGCAAATTTACTTAGCTCGTCAATCCATCGTCTTCTCTTCCTTCCCTTGCTTCGTTTGCAATCTCTAAGGACCCATTTTGTTATTCTTTTTGCCCATCTATTATATGACTTTCTCATTATATGTCCTGCCCACGTCCATTTCTTTTTCTTACTTGTTGTTAGAATATCCTCTACTTTAGTTTGCTCGTATCCATGTTGCTCTCTGTCTCTTAGTGTAATTTCCACTCATATCATATATATATATATATATATATATATATATATATATATATATATATAGCTATCATAATGCATATATATTGATAGATAGATAGACGGATAGACGGATCCAGAGAAAATAGCCCAAAGGACATTGTCACATCCATACAATGTCTGTTGAACATTGTCAACAGCACTGAATCTTGTCGCCATATTTTCATTGTGCATCAATCATTAATAGTGAGAAAGAAAAATAAGGTTCGGAACCAAGCTCTCAGTGACTTCACATTGCCAATGAAATTGAATTACTTCGAAACAAACCTGCAATACCAAATGCTATTGCCCTCAAAATGTTCCCCATATGTCCCCCATTTCCTTGTCTTCCACTGTGTTTCCCTCTCTGCCAAACAGCCCTTTCCCTTCTATGAACGTCATTGCCCTTCCGGAGTTCCCTTCAATTTACTGACATTTCTCTCTTTCATGTTGGACTCAAAGGGAGAGGGATCGTCAACAGACATGGATAAAAAGATATATATACCTATACTAAGATAGTTAGATAGATGGACAGGCTGTCTGCCTGCCAAAGGTTTCGCAGGCATTTCCGGCTTCTTCCATAGTAAACTCATACACACACACACACACACACACACACACACACACACAGAGAGAGAGAGAGAGAGAGAGAGAGAGGATAACTCTTGCAAGCTCCTTAATTCGATGGAAAATGTTGTTGGATAAATATTATCATTCAACACAAGAGCCAAACGGCGGTTGGCAAGTGCAAATAGCTCATCTTATGTGCACAAGTCTCCTCCCTATTTACTGGTCGGCAGGGCCGAGGCGGGTTTACGGGGGAGGGGTTCTGGCAATGAGGGGGCAAAGAGGCTTAACCCTTCGAGATTTCAATCGAAAGGAAACAGGAAAATGATTTACTGAAAATTATAGATGTCCGTATTTCCATACATACGTTCGTACCAGCGTGTATTTAATAACTATAACGGTTACTTCTCAATTTCCATACACTTTCGACTTCCTTTCACAAAAAGCTTTGAATGAAATGGGGAGATTCGAAACCCTTCCCGTGAAAAGACGAGGTACCCAATAAGCTACCAAACTACGATGCAGAAAGATACAAATGTATTTCAAATCAGATGCGCCTCCGTTCGTCGAGAACAGATAAACTTGACGTGAGTCGAAATACAGGGGTTAGTGAAGTAGTAATATAATAAGTTAATGAAAACTTCGCTTGTCTGTTGTGTGTAGTTTCGTCCCCCAGTCAGTAGTGGATGAGCCTTCATTTATTTCCCTGCAAGTTCAAGGCTTTCAGTGGAAAATGTATCCAACAAGTGGCAGGAATTTGAGATGCTAGAAGTTCAATGTGGCTTTTAAGAATGCAGTTTTCTGCTGGATATGACAAACAGACCATGTAAATATATGAATATCTACTTATTCTCTCTCTCTCTCTCTCTCTCTCTCTCTCTCACACACAAACACAAACTATATATATATATATGCTTAAATTCACAGAGATGCTAGACGCACGTGACTTCATGAAAGGCAGAAAGTCGTACCAGCGCTTTCGTCCTTTAATTGAGACATTGTCGACATGTCTCATTACGGGACGAAAGTGCTCGGTACGAATTTCTGCCTATTATTTTTCCTGTGGTATTCCTTTATATATATATATATATATATATATATATATATATATATATATATATATATATATATATATATATACATATATATATATATATATATATATATATATATATATATATATATATATATATATATATATATATCACGAATATTGTGTCACAAATATAATTTAATAGTCAGTTCACTTCATCCTGGACCTTGGCCATAATTTACACCCAAGGGGAATTATAGTGGATAACATATCCGTCCCAGGCAGGATTCGAACCGACGCCTGACTGAGGAAGAACGATAGTCACTTAGACCACCCATCCCTCAGGAGAGATATGAACTGATATTCGCGAATACAAAATATGTAACGTGGTAATACAGATGAGTCTTATTACATCACCGTGATTGATATATACGCATTAAGCTACAAATGTCCTTTAATATCTAATTCGTTCTACCTCGGAATTGATATACTTTCTTATATGTTCACCGAAGAGGAATTTTTTAGTTGATAATAATTTCGTCGGCTCACGGGCGCAAACCTCTGAACCAAGAAACAGGATGTACAGTGAAGCTATCACCTCTCTTGGTAAATGTGTGACTAAAAGCGCTTCACTGTACGTCCTGATTTCTTGGTTCCGAGGTTCGCGCCCGTGAGCCGACGAAATTATTATCAACTAAAAAATTCCCCTTCGGTGAACATATATGAAAATATATTAATAATATTACCAGGTAGAGTGAATTAGATAATCAAGGACATTTGTAGCTTAATGCATACATATACATATATGTATGTGTGTGTCTGTGTGTACACACTTCCAGTCACAACCTCTATTGCCACTACCACCTGCACTATTACTATGGCTAGTGATAATGCTCACTAACTCATACAGATATAAAGTAACCAACCGGACTGAAATTCAACAGTACGATATATTGATTTGTTAAATAGTACATATCGACGAGAGAGAGAGAGAGAGAGAGAGAGAGAGAGAGAGAGAGAGAGAGAGAGAGAGAGTCCTTTAAAGTTGTCATCACACTAGTCATGTCAAATTCTGTAATCTCATGATCTCTAATCATTACATTTCTGCAGTTTCATCGTCATCTGGCTTACAACAAAAGCAATAAAACAAAGAATTACAGGCATAAACACCGACACACACACACACACACACACACACACACACACACACACACATATATATATATATATATATATATATATATATATATGTGTGTGTGTGGTTGTGTGTGTGCTCCGATTGTGTGTTGTTGTGTGTGTGTGTGTATGTGTGTGTGTGTTGTGTGTGCGGGCGTGGGCGCGCGTATACCTTTATGTATAGACGTGTTTACGTTATTCTTGAAGGTTTAAGAAAATTGATTTTCCCCCTTACCGCGTTCACCTTTCGTTACATTCAGTATTTCAAAGAATTCAATTCTGAATTACCTACAAAAAAACTTATTTCCGTTTTTCTTTCTGGCAGTGAAATCTAATTTTTTGTTATTCTGTTTTTGCAACTCATTCCCCCACATTACAAAAACCATGTTTTCTGTAAAATCGAACGAGTGGTGAGTTCATACTAAATAAATTGGCCTCCAGTATGGTAACTATTGCCGAATAGACGATTAACATTTTCATGCATATCAGCAGCTTCGAAGGAACTTCATTTGCCAGACTTGCGGATGGGGAACGACCCATCCACTTCATTAAGCAAGAATGATGCGGACGATATTTAGCGGAAACGGACACTCATCCTACCAAACCTGACGCTGAACAGCCTACATGAACGGAAACAAAAGTAGGAGATGCGATGGACTCTGCATGTAATGAAAATGGAAGGAGATTCAGTGTGTCAATGGCAATTTGAAAAGAAGTCCAACATTGTAATATAGCAAGGAAATCTAACAAACAATCGATAACAAATATTTAGCAAGAGAGGTATTTGGCAAACGATGTTTTGCTCATGAAGCTTCTGCACATATGATAAAGCAATTACAATCAATGTTGAATGGAAGTATGGCTGTTGCTTTGTTTCCATTTGTAGCCCCGGTTTCCTAAAAGCGCGGTAACTTGAGCAAAGAAATCTATATACATATATGTGTATGTATAAATGTGTGTGTGTGTTTGTATTTCTGTACTTGAGATGAAACCACAACATGTATGACTCAGGACGCACACTATAAACAAACAACTTGACTATAAAAATCTCACTATTAATAACTCGGCATACAATCTACAGTTGGAGAGTTCGTATTGTGAAGTCAGCTCTCTCTCTCTCTCTCTCTCTCTCTCTCTCTCTCTCTCTCATGCAAACTTAATGGCATACCGTTCTGCGTATTAATTAAACAAATTGCAAATGAAGACAATATATTATACACGATGGAACGTATTATCATCAAGTCAACAAATAACTTCATGGATGAATTATAAATAAATATTTGTTTTATATCATGTTATAATATCCTTGGTATTTTACGTATCAATACGAATATTCTTAAATAGATTTTATTTGTATGTGTACATATTATATATATATATATATATATATATATATATATATATACTATACATATATATATCTAACTGACCAACCTGGTGCTGCACAGGAAAACTCTGAATGGTAACTGATAAACTCTCTCTTTCTCTTTCTTTCCTTCCAGAGCCCCCTCTACTCTCTCTCTCTCAATTCTCTCCCTCCTACTCTTTCTCACTCTCTCCCTTCCCTATTAAGATAGTTGCATCAATTACATTGCCCAGCGTTTTCAACACTTTATATTTCACCACTTCTCATGCCGCCGCACCCCCTACCTCCGCCCGGCCCCCCCTACCCGCTCACCAAACCCCATTCCTATTGGGGCTGAACTTGGACTCGGTGGGCATCGGGACCATCTTTATTCATCCCAGTGACCTCAAAACTACAAATTAGGCACTAATAACTGTAGTTTTCGGTTATTTTTACATGTCACCCCTTCCCAACACCCCCACCCCGACTTAGAATTAAAGGGCATCAGGAGTGTCACTATTCATCTCAGCAACCTTGAAAACTATGGATTAGACACTAAAATCTGTAGTTTTTGGTTATTTTTACATGTCACCTCCTTCCCACCACTTCTCATCCCATCCCCGTCTCCCTATTGGGGCTGAACTTGGACTTTAAGGGGATCAGGATTGTCACTCTTCATCTCAGCAACCTCGCAAACTATGGATTAGACACAAATATCTGTTGTTTTCTGTCATTTTTACATTTCACCCCCTTCCCACAACCTGCCCCCTTTCACCCAACCAATGGTCAGATTTTAATTATGTTTTCACCATGACCTTCCCTGGTTTGATATGACTTATATTTAAAATCTCGCCAAATCGTTCAAGATATGTGGATTTGTATAGTGTTCATACAAACAAGACATTTTCTGGTTTATATACTATATATATATATATATATATATATCATATATATATACATACCATATATATATATGTATATATATATGTATATTATAATTCTATAATATATGTATATATATATATTATATATAATATATATATATATATATGTATGTATTATCTATATAATATGTAGGGTTTATATATATATGGCATTTAATTATAATGGAAGGTTATCTTGTTTTTTCTTGAATTGAGGTCCCTAGGAAAGAGGGAAACTGGAACATATATAAAGATAACGCACAAGTAAGGTCACATAATATATATTATATGTAATATATATATATTATATATACTATAAGTTTGATTATTTATTAATGTATATGTTATTATATAATATATATTATACATATATATATAATAAAAACGCATAACATAAAATTATATATGCTAAATAATATATATATATATAATATATTATAATAATATATAATATATGCTATATATAATATATATATGTATGTTCAAAGATCTGTGGATTTGCTATATTGGTTGATTACAAAGACAAGAGACATTTTCTGGTTTATATAATCGTTATATATATATATAGTAATATTAAATATATAATAATAATAATGTATATATATAATACTACTGATTATTATCTATAATCATATATATGTATATAATATATTATGTAATAATGGTAAGGTTTATCTATATATGCCATTTTATATATAAACGGTTTAAGTCTTCTTGTTTTTCTTGAATGAGGCCTAGGAAAAGAGGAACTGGAAACACATATAATGAAAGATAACGGCACCAGTTAAAGTACATAATTATATAAAAATATATATATATTATATATAATATACTATATATATAATCTATTATATTATATGTAATAAGTAATATATACTATTATAATATAACATTATAATATATTAAAACATACATAAAATAAATAAATATGTGCATATCATACTATATCTATATATAATATATATATATTTATAATATATAATAATATAATAATATTATTACTAGTACTATATATTTATATATATGTATGCATATATACTATATATATATAATATATATATATATATATATATATATATATATGTATATATAATAAATACATATATATATACTATATGTTTATATTTACACATACAAAAGGAAAACCGTCGACACAGTGTAAAATCCATTATTCTGTTGCTCTCTTATGTTTGATCCTCAGTCCCTGTTGCATCCTATATCTGGTCCTAAAAGCGAAGGCTGGCAGCTTCAGAGACGCACGGGATACACCAAATGGCCTCTGGTAGTTTGCATCAATTTGCAAGGGACATTCCAATATCACATATGTCTTCACTTGGCTTCCTATCTTCGGCAATTCAAAGATATACTGCTCACTAATATTTAGTTCCCTTTCAAAATTATCTTGTTTAATACACAAAGGCACTAGAGAAAAAAACAAGCTGACTGTCATAAACACACAAACATATACAACACACACATACTACATATATACAAATATATATATAATAATATATATACATATAGGTAGATAGATAGGATATTATAACCACAAGGGAAAATACAGAACTGGGAGTAAATCGTAATCCGTTTCGGTTGTATTTAATCAATGGCTGAAAAATATATCTCAAACCTGTCAGGACCTGCACCCAATATTTTAACAATTCCCTCCGGTTATGAGAGATATACAAACCACCTCTCTCTCTCTCTCTCTCTCTCTCTCTCTCTCTCTCTCTCTCTCTCTCTCTCTCTATATATATATCTATATATATATATATATATATATATATATATATAATATTATATATATAGTATATATATGATATATATATACTATATATACTGTGATACATACCCCATATATATACATATATATGTGTGTGTTTGTGAGTGTGAATGTATGTACGTATGATCATCCTAATTGGACTGAAGAATGGAATGGAGCAACACCTCGTTAAAGAGGTTGTGCAGCAAAAGGAAGAGAAGCCTAAAAAACAGCCGCAGAGTAAGAGACAGAAAAGAATGCAGCTTTGGGCCGAAGGGACGCTGACAATATCTGTCCTTGAGGACAAAGACAACCTCGAAAAGCACACTATAAAAGAATTATAGGATTGACTGAGATGTAGACACACCACAGAAGACTGACAAGATAAGAACACTGAATGCCTGGACGAAGACTCTCTGGAGATTATATGGAAAGTTTGACAGTACGCGGAAAACCTGAATATTTTCATTCTTGAACCTAGATAAAGCTGTATATGGATCTAGAGTATGCTATTGGTGGTGATAAAATTACTTAGAAAAAGGGCACCACAAATACGTGTTGAGAAGCAATGTTGTGGGGGTTATGGAATAAAAGATATGTCGTTAATAATAATAATAAAAAAATTAGATTGAGGTGAGAAGTGGGCCAGAATATGTAGATGGGTGAGTGACTGGTTAGACGTCAAAGTCGTTCTAGGTCAAGGCTGAGTTGTATCAAATGTTTCATGACCTTATGGATGGAAAGATGCAAGAAATCAGAATTAGCTGTGGAGGCAAAGCTGTACGGATTAAAAAATGGGTCATGAATGGAAAGTGGAGCCGTTTATTACTGCCATGGTTCAGTAATGATTGTGAATATTGAAGAAGAATTACTGAAAAGTCTGAGTCTCAAAGTAAACGCTTGCATTGAAAAAATTGAGATTAAATATCATCAAGAGTTAGAATACGAGGGTATGTGGATAAACGAAGTGGAGCAATGAATATAAGTATGGATAGTAGAAGAAACAATGCAGATAATGTATATAATTATTTGAAAATACTTATAACAGGTGAAGGAAAGGATGAGAGACAAAGTGAGTTACAGAATAGGTAATGCAAGAAGGGCAGCAGAATGTGCGCAAAAGCTTGGGAAGAGGCTTTAAGCTTATGAAACAAAAGGTATGAAATGAATGTTGAATTCAGAGAAGTGGAGTGTGCATGCTGGATAGTATAGTGAAGTATGATGCTGGATAGCATAGTGAAGTAAGACCTACAAGAAGTCAAAGAGGTTAAGAAAGTTGAGGGTTTCGAGATGGTTCAATCATAGGGAAGAATGGAGGACGATCGATCGGAGAAGTGGTTATTTAATTTGGAAGTGTTACGGGGAAGGTGGAGAGCGAGATCTAGGAAGTGCTGGATAACTGGATTGGGGACAGGTATTGAAAAGGAATGGTAAATATATCCAAGGACTGCTAGAGTGCCAGCAAAACAAGGGTGCTTCTCTCTCTCTCTCTCTCTCTCTCTCTCTCTCTCTATATATATATATATATATATATATATATATATATATATATATATATAAAATAAAATTACAATAAACGATCACTGGAAGAATTAATATAACATGATGTACTTCCTCCAATTATTTATACCATACCAATCAATAGTAACAATCCCAGACATGGAATTTATTACCGAAATGTGGCACTCGATCAAAATATAATTTCAATCTAATGTGCCAATCTAGGGAAACATATAAATATAACGAAATGTTAAAATTCAGCCCAGCAAGAAACGGATCATTTTTCCTTCGTGTGTCGCTAAATTTCGCCTAGGACAGCAGAAGACGACGTCTATGACGTCATCAGGCAGTTCCCGAAAAGAAGACAAACTTTCGGACTGGACAGCCAATCTAGTTATATATAGAAAAGATACGGTCAGCGTAAAGCACAAAGTTCCTCCATCTCTCTCTCTCTCTCTCTCTCTCTCTCTCTCTCTCTCTCTCTCTCTCTCTCTCTAAAATAAAAGAAAAAAAGGGGGGGCAACTGATTTAATCTGAGGTAGGAAGGAATGATGATGATTTTAGTATCCTATTGTAGGACCTATCGCAAAAAATAAGGTGCCCTAGTTCATGAAGTTCGTTTCTTGCAAATCGTCTGCAAAAGGATATGAAGTAACTTATTCCTACTAAAAATATATATATATTATTCGGTGACCTTGCAGTAACACGATAAAAATCTCTATAAAACTTAGATGATTATCCCTGACTTTTAATTAAAGTTCACATGTAAATTGAAGATCTAAAAGGGCATTCAAATGAAGAAAGAACAAAACAGCCCAAGAAACGTCCTCTGCTATAGCATCACAGCAACCGTTTCAGTAAGCATTCTTAATCTTAATATTTCAAGAAAGTTACAGCCATGCCGGAAGAAAAGGCTTACCCACGAAAGAAACAAATGGGGGAAAAAAGGGAAAACGTTGCAGTACAAGCAAAATCCAGAAACAGACGGTCCACGGCGACGAAAAGGAGCCTAGCAATAAACTTACCGGATGTGTAAGCGATTGTTTAGCTGAATGAACTTCTATGTAATCACTGTGACCATCCAACACACACACACACACACAGAAAGAAATTCCTTAGTCATTTCTACTTCGTTAGCATGATGAAAAAAGATCTACATAAGCAAAAAGAGCAAAATGAGAGTAAAAAGGAAACAATAAAACGTAATTTCATCAGGCGTCTAAGATTGGAACTCGATATAACATTTAAGAGAAACACAGAACGAATTCTTTTCGTATAAACCTTTAAATCGAAGTGTCCCAAAATCTCACAATAGGTCAACCTGACAAATAGAAACATTCAATAGAAAAATGAGACACCACTTTCTCGTCTGTACTCCTTTAATCTTATACCTCGGTTGTTGTGTCAAGTGATGATCGGCAAGCCGTTTTTGGACGAAGCTGCCGACCGCGTAAGCTTCTTCATAAACAAATTATTTGGGATGAGGTTGCCAGCCATACGATCTTCTTCCCAACAGCAGACTTCTTGGGTAAGGTTACCAGCCGCATGTTTTCCCCCTTAAGTAAGCCTTCCAGAGTAAGGTTGCCAGCAGCCCCATGCTCTCCTCCATCAGTAAGTCTTTTGGGGTAATGCTGCCATCCCCATGTTATTCTCCATCAGTAAGACTTTTTGGGTGAAGTCAATAGATCCAAGTTCTTCTCCATCAACAAGCATTTAGGAGCGATGCAGCCAGGTCCACGCTATTCTCCATCAACAATGTCTTTTTGGATGATCTCACCGCCCTCTATACTATTCTCCATCAACAAGGCTTTTGGAGCGATGATGCAACCCAGGCTATAATCCAACAGCAAGCTTTATGGGATAATTTTGCCATAACATGCTCTTCTCCATCAGAAATCTTTCTACAGTGTTGTCACTTGTATGCTATTCTACTTCAGCAAGCTTTTTGGGCAATATTGATACATACATTCTTCTCCATCCGCTAGCCTTTTGGGGTGTAGTTGCGACCCAGTGCTCTTCTCCATTAGAAAACCTTTTGGGTAATATGGTATCCCATACTTTTCTCACTTAGAAAGTCTTTTGGAGCGATGTTGCCACTCCATGCTCTTCTCAGCAAGTCTGTTGGGATAATGTTGTCACCCTATGGTCTCTATCAGCAAGCCTTTTAAAGCAATTTTGCCCTCCTCCGTCATTCCTCTTCATCAGAAAGCCTACTGGGCGATGTTGCCACCCAATGCTCTTCTTCATCAATAAGTCTTTTGGAGTTATGTTTCCTCCCCATGCTCTTCCTCATCTGCAAGCATGTTGGGGTGATGCTGCCATGCCATGCTCTTCTCTATTAGAAAGCCTTTCAGGCTGATGTTGCCATTCCATGCTCCTGTTATCAGCTAGACTTGTAGGGTTATGTTACAAACACATGGTCTTCTTCATCAGCAAGCTTTTGGGGCTATGTTACCACCCAATGTTCTTCTCAATCAGCCTTATGGGGCAATATTGCCAATGCATATTCTTCTTCATCAGCAAGCGTTTAGGGTGATGTTGTCACCCATGCTCTTCTCCATCAGCAAGCTTTTTAGGGGTGATGGTGCTAACCCACAACCAATGCCACCTCCCCCAATACCCCATGCTCTTCTCCTCTTAAAATACTTTTGGGGCAATGTTTCAATCCAATGCTGATAATATTCCTACTGATGAATACCACCAGGAAGCGGAGAACAATACACTCATGTTGCAGGATCTATAGAATATGATTATGGAACATTCAAGATAGGGAAGGATTAGCCTCCTGTTCCAGAGTATCATGACTCTAAAGAACATGATTTGTTGGACTGGAGTTTGAAACAGGCTATTACATGGGTTATTGTTGGTGCACTTGGAGATCAAGTGTTCGGTCAAGATGGAGAAAATACCATACCATCTCTTGGGTCTTGGACTGCATTCATGAAGGCAGTAACAACCTCTTGCAATGGGATTGTACAGGCTGTTGAATGCAACCATTATTTTCGAGCAATTTGATTGCATAAATAGTGATTTGAGGCTTTACTTAGATACAGAGTGAAGGAGATGGAAGAAGTTTCATCGTATGGAGAAGATATTAGACACTTGTTGGGGTTACTTAGATGCAACCCCAATCCAAGGGAAGTTGATCTCTTTACTTCAAACCAAGAGTTCTGAGGACAGTGCACTAATCTTATGTCAAGCGCTGTTGGTACAAAAGCTGAAATGATGACTGAAAACCTAAAAAAGATTTTCTACCATGCTTGCTTTGATTAATTCAGTACGAGAAAAATACATTGCGAGACCTATAAGTGGAACGAGTATTACTTCCTCATCTTTTTGCCTCCAAATATATCAATTATGTAAGGTATCTTACTTTCCAACATGTGACCCTGACAACTTTGCCACGATCAAATCCTGCAGCATGGAAGGAATGAAAAGAGCGGGTTGGGACGGAATATCAGAGGCAGCTCCATCTCCATGGGGACTTCATAAATGAGATAACTATAAACAGAGAGGTCAAGTCAGGGGCGACCCTATGCAAGGAGGCTCCAGCATATCGCAAAAAGCAGAAGATGCTTTTATCAAAACAATTCATCTGATGACAAAAGTGATGACACTATTGAAAGAGAAATTAAATCTAATGACAAATTCAGGATACAAAGAAACAACTCCATGTGCGAAAGGGGAACAGGAGAAAAAAGTGCAGTCACTGGTTGACTAAATGTGCAAGTACATGGATACATTTGCACCAGGAGTGGCAAAGTATTTCAAAATTGGTGAGGCCCTTGAAGATATTATGAAGGCCTGCTGTATTCCACTGAGACTGGGGAGATTTTCGAAGTTTATAGAGGAAAGGCTGAAGAGAGCAGAAGATTGTGTCAGTTTCTTCAAACCTATAAAGAAACCAAAGATTAAACCTGGATTAGAAAGCCCCAAGAAAGCCCCAAGGGCTGTTAATATACCAAACGAGGAGAAGCAGGCCTTTGGTATTACAGCAGGCAAAACTACAAGTGGAAAAAGCAGTGCTGCAGAACCACATGATCACAGAGGCAGCAGCAGTGGGTGAACAAGCCCCATTCAGAGCAGAGTGGATAGCTGATGGCATGGTCTCTGTTCAGTCTGTTTCCTCAAAAGAACATGAGAGGAATATGCAGTCTGCTTCGATTTTGCATGCTTAATCCTTCGATGAGACTGGTGACAGTCATGGATACTTATGAGAAATACAGAATCAAGGCCAGCACATAAAAGAGAAGAGGCCATGCAAGAAGAAAGATTTTGATCACAGAAAAGTGACAATCGATGCCAAAGGATAAAGACTGAAGCACCTTTCTGCAGAGTGTTAAAACAAAACATCTCTGATAAACTTTCTTGCTGATCACTACAAGAATGTCTCATTCAGAGAAAAGCTAGCCATTCCATTGGTATCAACAGAATCAAATAACAATTGGATGATCACTTCTGAAGATGTAAATCTCATTGAACAATGTAATCACCACGAAGCAGAAACAAAAATTATTCGGCAGGGGTCTTTATCTGAGAGACCTGTTGTGTGGTTGTTGCCACAGATACTGACATATTTGTTTACTTGTTTATGTTTTCAGCAAAGTTGCCCTCACTGAGAAATGGTACATGAAAACAGACAAAGAGCGATATGTGGACGTAAGTGTTGTTTGCAGAGCTTATGTGAAGCAAGTGTTTGATGTCCCGCTTACTTATCACAGCTCGAAGAAAGTGTTTGATGCCTTGTCTGCTTGACAGGATGTGATTCAACCTCATACCCGTACAGAGTAGGAAAAGTGAAGCCATTCAAGAAATTAGTTGCAACCGCTTTTATTTGTGCATTATATTTACTTACATGTATGTTTATCTTTTATTTTCTACAAGAAGTGTAGGTTGCAAAATCAGCCACTTCTGGATAATTATAAAATAAATTAAAAAACATAACAAAAATTTTAATATATTTGCTGCGCCGCTCTTCTTATGCTTCTTAGTTTATGCAAAATGCGCAGTTATTTACAAATCTTTTGCAAAGCATGTTAATATTATGATATTCTTTTAATTATATAAGCTAATTAATACTGAACAAATTCAAATTACTATTATATCAGCCTGTATAATGATCAATTATGATGAAATATGTAGTAATTCGTGTACAGAAAAGTAACTCAAATAAGACTGAACAGAAATTTACTGGAATCGCTTTTCGTTTGAGTCGTAATAATATTTTCGTTAAATATGCATGATTTATGTCAATTAATAACAATGAGTATGCCCAAACTTGATAAACGACAAACTCCATTTATTTACCTCAAATAACCATCAAATTTCCACCACTAAGCTCTTTAAACACACTTTACTCTAATTTATGAAACAAATGCAAATTAACTCATTAAATATCCACAATACAAAAATGTCCCAACCGATGCGAAAAGCTCGGTAGTGACAAGTATCAAATGGTTACGAGTTATTCCTTGTCTACTACCCCATGCTTTACTCAATCCCCTTGTGGCATTATTCCCACACCGTTCTCTTCTCCATCAGCAAGATTTTTGGGGTGATGTTGCCAACCCACCACCTCCCCATCCCCAACACCCCATTCTCTTCTCCACCAGAAATCCTTTCGTAGCAACACTGGCCCCCATCCCATGCCTTCTCGGGTCATACTGTCACCGCTAGTTCTCAAGTATGAAGACGTTCCAAGTGAGTTACCAATATTCATAAAACCCTAACTGTAACACAACACAGTCTACTAAGTAACAGTCAGATTATTCATTACTTGAGTCAACTGAGGCAAAAGGGATTTTGCAGAAAAGAATTCTATCTAAAAATCCCATTCCTACCACTCTCGCCAACTGTTTCCACCAACCATGTCATATCTCGGACTATGGCGACAGAGGTGAGGATGGTATATCCAAATGACAGACAGATGTACGGACACACACACGCGCGCACGGACAATATCTAGGCCTGCTGAGTTGCAGTGAAAATTTGTATAGTAAAAACAAATAAACCGGCTTTCTCATGTAAACAAGTGGGATGTGAATTAAAGCAATGTGAACTAAGTAGTTTTAATCTAACAAAATTGTGGGGGTTGTTAAACATTAACCGACTTAATAATCTCTGGGAAAAAACTAACTTAATAATTAATTATTCCCGTTGTTTCATATATGAATCCAATCTCACACAACCCATCCGAAGGTCATTAAATATTCGTGTCTTCATGC
>NC_087221.1:10835975-10855975 GCF_015104395.2 Macrobrachium nipponense | reverse complement strand
CGAGCCGACTACAAAGATCAATTATATGGATGATAAATAAGAAGAGTGTAACTTAGAAATTTCGCCAGATTACTTCTGTATGGACACTTCTTATATAATGATACGAGAGAGAGAGAGAGAGAGAGAGAGAGAGAGAGAGAGAGAGAACCAAGATTCAGAGCTCGAGACACCATTTGGCACTAGTGCATTCAAGCACATATCACGTTTAGGCCACAAAAGGAAGCCTAAGAAGCCTGGACACAAATGGCCGATCCTGGTTCGCAAGAGACGAAGACGTATGCAGCGCATCTGGCGATTCCATTTGGCAGGGGCATACTACAAGGGTGACAGAAGCCTAAGCAAATTAAGAAGGTGTGCACACACATTGCGGAAAGGGGTGAGATAACAAACCTCCTTTTCATATCCCCAAAGATTGGGAAGTTGGATCTTTAATCTAAGTTATCCGTCTCGAATCAAATGTTTTTCTAGCAAACATGTTCATATATGCATACACCCGTAGAAACGCAAGCAAGCAAGCAAGCGCACTCTCTCTCTCTCTCTCTCTCTCTCTCTCTCTCTCTCTCTCTCTATATATATATATATATATATATATATATATATATATATATATATATATATATATATATATATATATATATATACAAATAAGGGTTTTTGCCACGAAGGAAAATTGAAAAGCGAGATAGCCAAGAACTTTCGGTCTAGCACGACCCTTAGAAAAGGGTCGTAAAGTTCTTGGCTATCTCGCTTTTCAATTTTCCTTCGGGGCAAAAACCTTTGTTTATACATAGCATCACGTTTTATATACTTCGTGATCAAGTTATTCATATATATATATATATATATATATATATATATATATATATATATATATCTCTATATATATATATATATGTGTGTGTGTGTGTGTGTGTGTGTGTGTGTGTATGTATATATATATAAACGAGAGAGAGAGAGAGAGAGAGAGAGAGAGAGAGAGAGAGAGAGAGAGACTCAACGTAAAAAATTAATACAAGTTTTCTTTGGCGTAAATATTGTGGAAAACCGGTCAAAAAGCTTCATGCTTTATGTTTTAAATAATATAAACACGGGCTAAACTTATGTACGTATACTGATGCGTTTTGAGACGTCATGATACTGAGACAGGGTAACTGAGAATGAAGCCCTTGTGGCGTATGTACTGAGCATATTTAGAAAGAAAAGTACCTGTTGTGATTCCCTTTCTGAGGAAAAATTACTATGATGATTATACCCTTTATTATTCAGCAATATCCCAACTTGGAGAAATGTCAGTTTCATAACTTGCTTGTACTGAGGGCCAAATGGAAGTTTGGGGAGTTGCAATTTGACTCGTGAAATGGTTTTCCACCCGCTTGGAGCGTTATGGAATCCGTTGTGAAATTGCTTTAACGCCCCATTACACTAATTGGCGACCCTTACTATTTTGGCTCCGAGATTGTTGGGAGTTTTGTTGTTCCTGGAGGTATGCACAGATATTCTACTCACATCTCAATACAAACGTAGTCAATTTCACTATGGATTCCATAACGCTCCAAGCGGGTGGGAAACCACTTCACGAGTCACATTGCAACTCTCCAAACTGACATTTGACTCTCAATACGAGCAAGTTATGAAAGTGACATTTCTCTAAGCTGGGATATTGATGAATAACAAAGGATATAATCATCATCGCGATTTTTCCTCAAAAGGGAATCACAATAGGTAGTTTTCTTTCTAAAGATGCTCAGTACTTACGCCACAAGGACTTCATTCTCTATTACCCGGTCTCAGTATCATCGACGTCTCAAAAAGCATCAGTATTTTTAGTCCGTGTTTATATTATTTACAACATAAAACATGAAGATTTTTTACTGATTCCCCATAATATTTGCGCCAAAGAAAAACTTGCATTGATTTTTTTAAAAGTCTCTACAATGCCTAAGTCACAATATTAATCACATATTTTTTGACGGCCAAAATAATGCATTTTTATTAACAACTCTTACGTAGTCTTCGTAAAATATGTTTTATGACAAGCATCACTATAAAAAAAATGATTAAGCTCTCAGTCAGGCGCCGTCATGAACGCTCCACAAAAAACTTCGTTATTAAAAATTTCTACAGACCTTTATATGAAAAAAACACGAAACACTCTCTCGACGCAGAACAAAAAAAATTAATAAAAAAAAACGGGATCTAGACATGACATGTTCACATAAACTCCCATTATCAAGTTATACTCAACAGGTTGTCGACGCGACGCGGCTGGTCACATCGTCCCTCCAAGAAGCTGTGACGCCGCAATGAATACGAAATAGGCTCACGTCAAATCCTGCTGCATTTTCGACTTGAAGTCTTCCGACCATCTCCTCAAGGCGATGAGGTGATGGGGCTTGATAGGCTGTCTAAGGGGGACGCGAGGAGCTGAGGAAGGCGTTCACGTGGGGATGACGGAGTCCCGATTACTGAGGAAATCCTCGAAGAGATAGATGTGCAATGTTTCTGTGCAATGATGTAAATGATTCTTCAATTAGTGTGAGCGTGCAAGTTGGAAGTGAATAAATACGTGGGTGTGTGTAACAATCTTCGGTCAGACACTGCTTAGTGTGTGTGTGTGTGTGTGTGTGTGTAGAGACGACCCCTTATTATTTAGAAGGGATTTTATCAAATGTTCTAAAAGCAAACATTTTTCGATGAAAACTCCGTGCTCCATTACCGTAACACTATAATCGTTTTAAAATAATGAACTTATTACAGCATAAAACAAAGGCCCAGGAAACAAACAAATGAAAAAAAGAAAAGACAGGAATAGGAAGCAGAGATTTAACCCCAAGACAGTGATGGGCGTCACTCTTGAAAAAGGGTAGAGTGCTAAGAGTCAGGGAAAAAGAGAAACCGAGAAAATTCTCGAGCTTGGCAGTGGAAGTGTAAAACCGAAGGGAAAAGAAAGCAAGAAGAGTGAGGCTTAGCCACGAAGAGAACGACAGAGAAAGTGCTTTTCAAAAGAATGAAGGTCACACGTCTGGTATACAGAACCAGAAAGAGAGTTCCATAGCTCGGCAGTAGAGGGAAACAAACTTTGACTGGGCATAGCAGTCTGGAGATTCAAAGATTGGGGCAAAACAGAATCAAACAAAACCCAATATATCATTTCTAGAAAAACAAGCAGAGGAAATCGACTGCAGCGGACGCATCTCAAAAACTGCTCAACTATCAGAAGACAAATACTGCCAAAAGGCAGAGGCAGAGAAAGGAACAAACAAACGCCTCCGTTTCTCTGCTGCCACTTCTTTGTGTAATTTAGTGAGTAAACAGCTTGAAGAGGCGTTAATACTTTATCACTCGGCTCCGTTCCATAAAACAATAATCTATTGTGACGGGCGTAAACGGACTTCACGCCAAAAACAAACGTTTCGGTGACGATGAGAAAGGACTTTGAAGTGTGAGCAAACAATTTTTTTTTTTCTTAGACTGGGGTAAACATTTAATGTTGAACGAAAGTAACATAATGCTGCTTAGAACCTCAACGAGCGACTCCTGCTTAGAAAGTGTGAGCACAACGAAGAAAGCTAAACGAAAGAAAGTGAGTCCTGATTAAAGCTTATAATAAACGAGAAGTGGAAGGATTCCTTAAACAATTGTGAAAACGAAGGCAAGACAGTTGAACGAAAACTGGTCCCGCTTAAAAACTGTCAACAGGAAGAGAAAAGGAATGAATGAAAGACAATTTCTATTTTTAAAAACTATGAACAAGAGGGAACAGTTAAAAAAAGAAGACGACGTCTGCCTGGGAACTATGAATAAAATGAAACATACGGAAAAACTCCTAAAAATGTTGAAGAAATGGATGGTAACAAATCCATACAACGAAACATGCACAGACTCTGAAACAGAATCTCGCTCCAACCTCCATTTATCCTGTGGGGTGGTAGTGCCGTCAGCGCACCTCACGCGATACACTGTAAGCATTCATTATTTAAGGTTCTTTGCCGGGGTGCCTTCGGCCCCTAGCTAAACCCTTTCGTTTCTTTTACTGTACCTTCTTTCATATTCTCTTTCCTCCATCTTACTTTCCACCCTCTCCTAACAATCGATTCGTAGTGCTAGTGCGATGTTTTCCTCTTGTTACACCTTTCAAACCCTTTTACTGTTTATTTGCTTTTCAGCGCTGAATGACCTCATAGGTCCCCAGTCTTACCCTTTGGCCTAAATCCTATAATCAATTCAATTCAATCCAACCTCCATTTATAAACAAGTTATTGGGACAGCACGTATCAGAGTAGAGAAGTCTGCCTCAGTTGCCTGGCTTAACTATCTTCTATAACAATCGTAATAAATGTAATAGAATTAGGCTTCGTACAGAAAAGTTGAACCTAAATATATAACCACTCAAAAAATTTTAATACTCATTCAAAATTTAACACAAAGAATGTTTTGTCAATTTATGTGTAAACTTGAAGATATATTTTTTATGCATCTTAAATGCATCAGAAAAGAAGAAAAAGTGTTCAGCAAAGTCTTTTAGTTAAAAGAAAATAAGCTTTAAGACCCATTTCAATGTGGAACAGGTATCGTCAGGCGTTGTTTGGTTGCCACGTTTTCGAGAACCAGGAAATATACACATACTATCTCTGGAGCCACTGTCTGAAAGTGGAACATAATATTGCAATGTATTCATGTACGACCTTGATGGCGTACACTACAATGTGCTAGAAGACGGTGCTGCCTTCATGTCTCCCTTACCTATCTGGGGCGGATAAACAGGATCTAATAATCACTTAAGGAATGTTAAATACTTTACGATGGTGAGCTGAAACGAACATATGGAGAGAGAGAGAGAGAGAGAGAGAGAGAGAGAGAGAGAGAGAGAGAGAGAGAGAGAGAAATTAAACATATAAGGGGCTAAGCAAACACAGACACCAATGTAACGACTTCGCTACACATTAATCAGGTTGATTGTTCGATCTTACAGGATCAGACTCAGGCAACAAAGAGGCAAAGAGAAAGAAATTATGAAAAGAGAGAATTAAGGAGTAACACGTCCGTCATCATAGGTATCATTATGATTATCTGTATAATGCTGCAGACTCGGTTGTGGCTGATAAATAAAGAAAACTTAACTGACCTCATATTCCACCGGAAATATCTATTTATCTGTCTATCTATCTATATATACATGTATATATTTACATATATATATTATACATACACGCATATATACATATATATATATATATATATATATTATATATAGTATATATATATATATATAAATATAAATCTGATTGGATCTTTCTTATATGTCGACCCCGGCTGGGGGGGGGGGGGGGGGGGGGGGGGGGGGGGGGGGGGGGGGGGGTGGGGGCGGGATAGGGAAGACGACACAGTCACCCTCCTACAAACCTGTTCATCCGCCCCAGGTGAGAGCGGTGTAGTTATGGGTTTGGGGGGTAGGGTAGACATGACACATCCACCCTTCTCATGCAAACCTGTTTGTCCGCCCCAAGTGGAGCAGTGCAGGTAGGGGAGACATGAAAGGCAGCGCTGGGTTCCAGCACATTGTAGTGCACGCCATGAAGCTCGTATATGAATATATTATTACGCTACGCCGTTCAACTTCCAGACAGAGGCTCCAGAGAAAAAATAAGCAACCCAGTCACCTTCACATTTATACTTTCTAGCTGTTGAATCTGGAGAGAGCCCTTATAGCAGAAAGCCCCCACCACATTTACAGCTTGACACATCAACACAAAAGGCCCATCCACAGCATGTTGAACACCCTACATAAAACGCGCCATCCTCTTTCCATCTCGTTCACACTCTAACGCTTCCTGAATATTATTCTCTTTACCTTATGCGGGTGTGTGTGTGTGTGTGTGTGTGTGTGTGTTGTGTGTGAGTACGTGTAAGCATGTGTGGGTGTATATACCATATACATTGACACATGCATTTGCCGTAAGTCCTGCTTTTCTTCTCCAATGAAGTAAACTTTCTCCTAGACCAATACCCAGCTCTCTCCAAGCATCTCACATGAGTGACAGAGACTCAGCGACGCTTAATTGTTGTGAGCGTCGCTCCAGTTTCCTCTGATGACATCAACCCCAAGTTTTAATTTGGCGAAAAGGCCTTTCATGATTTTCGCAAGCCCTTTACTGATGCTCCAAATACAGATTTCAAAGGTAACGCGGAAAATGACAGCACGCTTGAAAGGTGGAACCCAATGGAACAGTGTTTCGACAACAATCTGATTGACCTTGGAAAACCATACAACAAGTAACGGGTTAATGGTTGGCCAAATATGGGGATGAATTCATAACTTACCCTACCCAAGTGTCGCTGACTGGGCTACAAAGTAGAACAGGTGAAAAGGGGGAAAAAGCAGAGAATGTTAAAAGATGTAGAATGAAGTTCCACCTTCCCTATGCATGTTTATACAACAGATAGCGCTTTAAACAATTGATACAACGATTACAATAATAATTTGAAAATTTAGTACTCAGTAATTTATTTCCCTAATGCACTGTGCTTCTTGGGAATAATATGTAAATCTTTCTCTTCATGCTAGATATATATTCTCTGTGATAGTTCGTCAGAGATTTTTCCTGGTACTGGACAGAAAGTAGCTTCTGAAGAGAGAGAGAGAGAGAGAGAGAGAGAGAGAGAGAGAGAGAGAGAGAGAGAGAGAGGGGGGGGGGTGTCTTCATGCAAAGCCGACATCCATTTCATTTGAAGCCCAAAGTTGCAGTGATTGATTTGACATGCGGGTAAACAAAGTCGAGGCGAAGTTGTGATTGCGCTTTCGATCCAGCTTCGATTTTTCTCTCCGAGTGAATTTCCATCCGCCTGACACCAGCGCCTTCTTTCTTTCCCGAATCTCCTCCTTCTAAGCAATTTGGCCTGGAATGCGTCCAGTTTTCAGAGATTCATCCATTACAACATCACAGAACTGCCAGTTTATTATTTTTTTTTCCGTGGGTGACATTAACAAATCCATCCGAAAACTTTTGCGTGGGTCAGTTTATTTCATTTGTTCTCATCCATTTTTCCGGAAGTTCGTTTGTTTGTTCACTAATTTCTTCATGACGTTTCATACATCGCAATTCTAATTTCTTATGACTATCGGGATCATGCAAACAGCTGTTCCTGTTAATTAGGATAACTAACCTGTACAACAAAGCTCTGGTGCACTTCTAACCATTGAGCACTCAGGACAGTGAAAAGTGAGTTTGAGTGGCTGGAAAGCGAGATATTGTGGTCCAAAACGCAAAACAAATGAAATACAAATATCTTGATGTGAAAGTTACAAAATTACACAGTTGCACTAAAACGTTCGAGGGGTTGGCAGGCAAGATTGAAGGAAGGAAGCAGAAACAGAGGTAAAGGATTACAAGGTGGGAGCAGTTAGAGACAGAACGGACGCTGCAAAAGATAACTCTCTTAGTAATGCCTGCAGTGAACCACGTGGGGTGCACTGACTACGCTACTTCCCTACACAGAGTAGTTACGCATCTTCTCAGTATTATCAGAATTGTGTACACTGACATCCATTAAAACTTGTAATATGAATTTCAGTCGCTACCGACAGAGGATCAGAGATGGTTGAGTTACTGGTGAGGGTAGCTGGCGGAGGTACAAGGAGTGACGTGGATACCATGAATAATAATAGTCGATAGAGTTGCAGCAATGTTAACAGATTGGTGCCTAAAAGTTGCTAGTCAGAAAACAAAATCCAGAATCAAATAGTGGCTACGCCTATTTATCCTTTTGACATAAAAATACATGAAACATGAAAATTTCAAGTTTTTTTGTGTCACTTACGTCATCAGACATTCACGAAGGAAAAAGCAACTCGGCGACATTCCATATTTGGTGTGTCTTATAATGTGTTTCTTTCTATTCAGAGCATAACGACATACTTACGAAACTGCAGCCGTTCAAAGTGGCCTTCCATTCCTATTTCTGAAATTATTTAATGTTGAATATTGCTGATAATATTGCAAGACAGAAAACTGGCCATTATCGATGCTTTGGACCCAGAGCAGCTATAACTCCCAAAGAAGTACTAGTAGCATGATCACCGCAAACATTAATGTCACTAATAGCACACTCAGAGCAGCAATGCAACGAAAGCTTGATAGCAGTAACAAAGAAATTACATAACAGTAGCAAAGTGGGAACAGCAGGACAACAATTGCACTAATTAACCTAAGACGTTGATCGTGTCATGAGCTCTGATGACAGACATTGCTTCTGGCAGCATAGCAGCAAAACAGCATGACTGTGCGTTACCTAGCGTCAAAAAAAAAAAATTTGGACGCTGAGAGCATTAACAGCAGGGAGAAATTTCGAAAAATTTAGAGCGTCAATGAAAACGAACCTTAAACTAGGTAAGCAACGTGAGTTTACGTGCCTCGGGAAATTACTCGCTGAGGCTGAAGCTTGAATAGATTGAAATCCTCTTAATTATAAGGGAAATTTCATGGACTAGAAAGCGAAAGAGATTGCAGTGGGAGGAAAAATGCCAGAAAGCGAAGCTTATAGTCTCTTGAAAATTATCTAAAATCTGGTCATATGAAGCGGGACAAATTCCTCTCGGATTAAGAATGATTTCATTTTTAAACCGCACGGACGTAATCACTTATTTCACAAATGATAATTTACATAAATATCAGGAAGTGCTTTAAATACCAAGTTTTTTTTAATGTGGAAGGTGTAATGTTGAAATGCGGCTTGTGAAATTACGTCTACGGTTTCCCATTTTTTCGAGAAGTTTTGGTACCCTGTATGATCCAACTGTCTCGAGAAAATGAAAGCTTTGTCTTGAAGCACTATATTTTCCGTCATCGAATCTGGGTAACAACGAAACCAGTTTTACAACAATTTGCATTTCTCTTTTCTGATGAAAGTCTTTCAAAAATGTCTTTCCCTCTGATAGAACACCTTCCTTAAAAACTGAAAGATGTCTTTTAAAGAATTACCTCTTAACTTCGAAAATGATCAATTGTCACACTTATGAGATAAACGTCTCATTTTCATATAAAATATCTGTTGCGAAGTGACTCACACACTAACATACACCAGTCGAAATGTAGACTTCTTTCACATCTATCAAAGAATCATAAACTGTAATAGAATCCTAAGTAAGGTTTCATTCTTGTAAGGGATCCCACGCTTTCTTCAGAGGATTTTCAGAAGAATCCTCTCATTCCGTCAGAATGCCTCTCAGATTCTTTCATAACTGACGCCAATGACTTCGTTTTGTTGGGGCGTCAGTATTTATAAAACAATTACTCAATCACATCAGTGGAATAGGGTCTCATTTTAACATGCCGCAGTTGAGGAAAACTCCTCTTCGTCAATAACATTCGTTAATGTGATGCAAAAACATATAAATGAATCATATTATCATTATAACACTCCTTTCAGAAAAATATCTCGCGTAAACCCTTGCATAGCTAATCGTCATTAAAAACAACACTTTCAAAGTGTCCGGTATATCGACTTTCAAAAACCGCTCCTCATCTGGATCTTCGTAGATAGTCACACAACTTCACTGTGTATACACGTTCATGTTACTCGTATTGGGCTTCAATAAGGCGGGTTGGTTTAGATTCCAGATTCTTTCATTTACGTTGTACTACAAGCTCTTTGAGACGTACAGGCTCCGTCTTCAGGTACCAGAGCACCCGGTCCTGGTCATTTCGGCCGTAACATCCAAACTGACGAACGGCCGAAACGTCTAACAGCTTACGATATGTGTATGGTATTCATGGTCATTATTCTGTTTGACGTATAGTCACTCATATAAGTTCATGGATGTCTCCGGGCAAAAAGCTGAATTCCATCCAACCCCTTCCTGGACAACGGGTCTGCATAGTGACGTACGACGGGCTCACACCGAAACTTTCTAAAGCTGAGTTAGGTAGTTGAACATTTGGCCAGTTTTGCACTCCCAGACACCTGTCATCCAGAAAGGGGTGAAATGGACATCTCTCTCAAACACCCGGCCATCCATGAACTTTTATGAGTGACTGTACATCCCCACGGGGCTGGTACTAAACACGGCGCCCATTTTACACGTAAACTGAAATCCCCTTTTTAGATGTCTTAATCATCAGAACTACTAACAACTACAAATTCATTGTCTTCAGGAAAGTGACATTCTCACTTTCATACATATATTTTGACAGCTATTATGACATTTCAGTTAAACTTATTTCTTAGAGCCCTGAGAATTTGCTCCAAAAATTTTCTTAACAAAGAACTTGAAACAATCAGAAATCAACTTATCTTGTTAAAATACCCAAGCACATAATAGAAAAAGCCATACATAAAGCAAAAAGCATTTTTTACAAACCCACAGAAAACAGAGAAAAGGAAAAATACACAAACAAAATCATAAACCCTCATGTGGATAATTTATGAGAGATCACAGAAATCTTAGGCCCCTCCAACCCTTTCATCTTCACTTATCCGAATACACTGGGGAAATCCTTAATTAACATTCAGCAGAAACCAGATTCCAGAGACATAGGGGTTTATGAGATCCCCTGTAGGGATTGTGATTGATAAGACATACTATGGTTTCACTGGAAAATCTCTCTCGGAAAGATGAACTCAACATAAACGATTAGTTAGATATGGACAACATAGGTCGGCAATTTTCCATCATATAAATAACACTAACCATACCATGGGTTGGAACTCATCCCAAATTTTATACAAGAGCAACTGTCAATAAAAATGTCAGATGGTAGAATCTTCACTAATAAAACAAGATTATAGGATCAACCTTTCCAATGGAGCATGGGACTCTGACCAGATAGTCAATATCTTCCTTAAGGCAACGATGAAGCGGATTAGGACGATTAACAGAACCAACAGCAGCTTAGCAGTGACCCCAGGCATCACCTAAGGGTATATCTCCCAATATAAATTTTGCTAATGAAACTCCTGTCATTCACTGCTTGATAAGGGTGGAAGTGAGTCCACCGAAATATAGTCCTTAGCTTTAAACCAGTGTTTTAATGGGCCTTTCATACTTGGAGCATATCCTTATTTTACAGAATATATATATATATATATATATATATATATATAATATATTATATATATATACTACTATATATATACTATATATATATATATAGTATATATATATATATATATATATATATATATATATATAATATATAATATATATATATATATATATATATATACAGTATAATACAAACACGTGATATATCTGTATCGTTTTTACCACAGGGAAAATGAAAGGTTTGGGAGTATAGGGTGACCGACTTTTATTTCTAAGCCATTTTCAGAGGACTGATACGTAGTTGCATAAATTTCCAATATATATGCTAGAGGGACAATACGAATGAATATACCAACCTTTCAGCACCTCTATGGTTTGATTATTTGGTTTATCATGGTCTGTAAGTTCATTGGTACTGTTCCTTTAGCATATACTGTACTTTGTATATTTCTTCCAAATATTTCTAAGTCCTCTGAAGATGGCTTAGAAACGTGATATATATATATATATATATATATATATATATATATATATATATATATATATATATATATATATATATATAGTATGTATGATATATATATATATATATGTATATATATATATATATGTTATATATATATATATATATATATATATATATATATATTGTAAAGGAGTATTGATTTATTGAATGTTAAAATTGCATAAAAGGTTGAAAATTGATATTTGCATACAAAAAAAGTGTGTACACTAGACAACAGATGGCAGCAGCGCTTGGCGTAGGCGGTAGTCCGCCAAGGATAATGTACCGAAAAATGATATTTGGTCCATGGATGTCTAGCGTGAGTCGGGTATATAAAGGCCCAAAACGATGATTTTCGTGGGAGCTGCAACAAACAAGTGATTATAATAGTGTATCAAGTTTTGAGGAATATATGGTTATGTATTGTTTATCCATTTGGACGTTTTCTTGTGTGATGTAACATTGGTTGCCACTAACTTTTTGATGTTGCAGTGAATTATATGTTGTGTTGATGTAAAGCTTGTGACTTGGGTATTATACTGTAAAATGCAGTGATTAGTGATGAGTAGTCTTGATGAAGTGCTGTATGGCGAGTCTTTGCTTTTGTGCAATGCGTCCGTAATTTGTTTAATGTTCTGTTTGTGACTTTTAATTTCCTTACTAATTGTTATTAAAGTACATTTTTAAGTTATAGTGGGTTGTCACTGTTTCCTGATATATTCTCCTCGTAAATCCTTACCATAGAGATTTTTTTTTATGTTACATGGGGGCTGTCGAACGAAAACAAACCCCGAACGCATCCCTACTCAGTTTTTTGCTCATTCTATCGAACGAAACCCGAACATATCCATACTCAGTGTTTACTCATTCTATCGAACGAAACCCGAACGTATCCTTATTAATTGTTGCTTTATTCATGTCGAGGCGTATTCGACCATAACTTGACGTATCCCTACTGTTAATTGCTTTTCAGTACTTTCATGTACTTTAGAGAGGGGGGAGAGTTGTGATAGTGTTAGTGCTATAATATTTGTCTTGCTGTGTTATTTTGAGCAGGTTATTAAATAAGATGTTTGATTTGAAAGATTTCATACGTAGTCCTAATGGTGAAAAGTTAGAAGGTATAACTAAAATAGACTGGATTGTTCTAGCTAGGTACTATAATGTAGAAGTATCAGAATCTGCAAGGAAGCAAGAAATCTCAAATAAAGTAAGTGAGGCGCTAATGATTTATTTAAGCATTTTGTCTGATAAGGAAGGGTTGTTACTAATTGTCTGATAAGGAAGGGTTGTTACTAATGAGTTGGAAGGGCAAGAAACTGATAGCCAGCAAAGCGCTAGTGAGAATAATACAGAGGGTAGTGCAATAAGTGAAGAGGAAGGTGCCAAAGCCGTACGTGAAAAAACAAAGTCACGCAAGGTTAAACCAAAAAACAGTCCAAATTTGTTTTTTATGAAGGGATGAGTGTTGAGCAGATGCAGATTCATTTGCAAATAGTTTAGATTAGAGAATGAGAAAGCTGTTGAACTAAAGAAGTTAGAAAATGAGAGAGCTGAAAAGGTTAGGAAGGTAGAAGCTGAAGTTGAGTAAAAAGAGGATAGAGCTAGAGATGAAAGAAACTTGAATAGAAGTCCAGAGAAATACCAAAATCTTTTAGAATAGACAATTTTTGTTGAAAATGAAGTGGATGCATTTTTTTACAATTTGAGAAAGTGGCAGAACAGCGTGAATGGCCGAGAACGTCATGGAGCACGTTGGTTCAAACCTTTCAAGGAAAGGCTAGGGAAGTATTTGCTGCCTTATCTTTAGATGATTCCAAGGATTATGAGAGAGTTAAATCTGAAGTTTTGAAGGCTTATGAATGGGTGCCAGAGAGGTATAGAGAGAAGTTCAGAAGCTGGATAAAAAGAGACAGTCGTACTCATATGGAGTATGCACGGGAACAACGCCTGTGGTATGATAGGTGGATGAATGCCCGAGAGGTTAATGGTGATTTCGGTAAACTTCAGGAACTTATCTTGCTTGAGCAGTTCAAGGATGGTATTAATCCACTTATTAAAACATATTTGGATGAACGTGATGTAGATAATGTGGATGAAGCCACTAGATTGTCTGATAATTATGCATTGACCCATAAGCTATATAATACTGACGTCACTCCTAAAATTGGAAGGAGCAGAGTTTGGGAAGAGCAGCAAAATTACAAGGCACAAGGTAAGACTACGAGTTCACAGGTATCATCTCGTGGAGTCTATAATAAATCCTTTAATAAGAGGTGGTAGAGGGGCAAGTCAATATAATTCTGGTCCTAGTGTTAGTGCTGGAAAAGCAGGATCCAGTGTAAATGATCAGTTTACACCTAGTTACCAAACTATAGGCGAAAATTTTAGAGATTTTGTATGTTTCAGTTGTGGCAAACCCCAGGACACATCAGTAGGAGTTGTCCACATCGCACAATAAACCGTCCAATTCAAGTGGTAAATAAAGTTAAAGATAAACCTGTACATTTTAAGGATGATCATAAACCTGAAAATACCATTGCATTGTTGAATCAACCACAAGCATGTGGTGACAGAGGTCCTTGTTTGTTTGCTTCTCCCCTTAGGCCAGGTAAGAGGTATTGTAACGATAGCATCGACAGAATAATAATATGTAATGTTGATGAGAATATAGGTTACAAAATGGGTAACAATGATGTTCAAAATGTTAGTCATGTTGGTTGTATTGAGTATATTGTAAAGGAAATGGAGTGAGACTACCTTGGAAAGAAGAAGTCCACATTCCAAAGGTACTGCAATTGGTATGACCCTTTTTTTTATGGGGTGAGATGGTTAGGTTTTACACCTCCCCTTGTGTTGAAAAAGAAAAGTAAGGTGGTTAAGAGATACCGGAGCGGTACAGTCTGTAATGATAAGAAATATGTATGACCAGTGGAAGGATACTGGAGAGTATGTACTTCTGCGTGGGTTTGGACCTGAATTTTCAGCTCCATTAGTAGAAGTAAGGTTAGAAACTCCGTTAATTTCGGGATATGTTAAAATTGCTTTGTGAGAGAAATCCAGTGTCAGGAGTAGAGTTAATTCTTGGAAATGATGTATGTGAGACAAAGTTTTTAGTAGCAGTAATCCAATTTTGACAGAAAAACCCTTTAATTCTTCATTTATTACAGAAGTTGAATGTACATTTCCAAACTTATTTCCTGCTTGTGCAGTTACTACAAGAAGTAAGAGTGCGAAGGAAAGGTAAATGATGACGACGGTTTGGATTTACAAAACTTGTTTAAAGATAGTCCGGAAACACTACAAGTAAGTAAAGTCAGTACTCCTTTGCGAATGCTGAAAGTTAATAAGGAAGAATTTGTTAAATCTCAAATTGAAGATGATAATTTGAAGGTAATAAAAGATAATGCCCTTGTTGATATAAATGATATCGAGAAGGAAGGCAAGTGTTACTTTTTAAAGGATGGAATCCTAATGAGGAAGTTCAAGAGTAGAAATGTTAATGATGTTGTAGAACAAGTGGTCATTCCAAGGTAGTTATAGGAATTTTGTTCTAGGTATTGCTCATGACTGTAGTTATTCTGGTCATTTAGGTATAAACAAAACCTATGAGAAATTATTAAGGTATTTTTTTTGGCCTAATATGCAGAAAGATTGTAGTGAATATTGTAAAAAATTGTGATTATGTCAAAAAAGTAGGTAAAGCTCAACATGACCCTAGGGTGATGCCATTGCAACCCACTGAAGTTCCAGGAGAACCCTTTGAGAAACTGGTTTTGGATTGTGTAGGACCTCTGCCTAGGTCTAGCAAAGGTAACGAGTATTTGCTGACAATTATGTGTAGTGCCTATAGATTCCAGATTACAGAGGCTAATTCCTTTAAGAACTGGTGAGTGCTGATAAGATAATTGAAGCGCTTAACAAGTTCTTCTCGCTGGTAGGTTTGCCAAAAGAAGTTCAAACCGACCAAGGAACCAACTTTACGTCTAGAAAGTTTACCTCATTTTTAGCCTGTCAGAATATTAAGCATTGTCTATCGTCTCCTTATCACCCACAGAGCCAAGGAGTGGTCGAACGATTTCATCGAACCTTCAAAACCATGCTTCGCACGTACTGTTGTGAAAATGAAAAGGAATGGGATGTCTACATACCAATGTTGCTATTTGCCGTTCGTTATGGCGTACATTCATCGTTGGGTTATTCTCCTTTTCAGTTAGTATATGTCCATCAGGTAAGGTCACCCATGGAGGTGATAAAGAATCAGTTTGATTTCAGATGAGAAGGATTCTATCACGTTACAAGAAATGAAGGAAAAAATAACGAAAATATGGAAAGTAGCACATGAGAATCTCAAAGTAGTACAAGAAGAGATGAAAAGAAACTACGACAAAAAGGCTGCAAAACGTGAACTCGACATAGGAGATAAGTTCTAGTGTATCTCCCTACAGCTGGTAAGGTTTTTAACCAGAAGTATATAGGACCTTGCACGGTGAAGGAAAAAGTAAGTGATGTTAATTATCGAATTCAATTTCCTACAGGACGGAGGAAAGTTAAAACTTTCCATATTAACAAATTAAAGAAGTATAACGAATCCAGTGGAGTGTTGTCAATTGCAAAAGAGGATGATGAAAAAGACGTTGAAGAAGAAATTGAACTTCGATTAAAAATACAGATTATTTGAGTGATGATGAAAAATTTAGGAAGTTATGGTATTTCAATTTTATCTGATGAACAGCAGCATGATTTTAAAGTGCTAAATTCAAAACTTTTCAGATCTATTTTCAGACCATCCTAAAAGGATAAAAGGAGTACAGCATAAAATCAGGTTGAGAGAAGAGACCATCCCATAAAGTCAGCGTCCATACAGAATGTCGCCGAGGCAACAACAACAGTTAAAGACCGAAGTTGCTTATTTACTGAAACACGGACTAGCAGAGGAAAGCCATAGTGAATGGGCTAGCCCATGTATTCTAGTCGACAAACCTGACGGAAGTGCAAGAATGTGTACAGACTATCGAAAGGTAAATAATGTAACTATAAAAGATTCATATCCTATGCCCAGAGTAGAAGATATAATTGATAATGTAGCAAAGTTTCCTTTTTTAAGTAAAATTGATTTATTGAAAGGATACTATCAAATTGAGTTAGACAAAAACAGCAGGGATATTGCTGCATTTGTTACACCCCATGGACTTTATAATTATAAGGTAATGCCATTTGGTTTATGTAATGCACCTCTGACATTCCAACGTCAGATGAATTATATCTTGAAGGATCTCGAAGGTGTATTTGTTTATTTAGATTGACATTATTATTGTTGGAGAAACCTGGGAAGATCACATTAAAAAAGTATATGATGTTTTTTAAGAGGTTATTAGAATTTAATGTTACGATAAACCTTGCCAAATGTGAATTTGGAAAAACTACTGTTCAATATTTAGGACATGAAATAGGAAGTGGCCAAGTGAAACCTGTTGATTGTCATATTGAGGTCATAAAGAATTTTGACCCTCCCTACAATCTAAACGTGGAGTGATGAAATTTTTGGGAACAGTGGGGTATTACAGGAAATTTTGTAAGAACTTTTCAGATGTAGCCTACCCATTAACAGAGTTGCTGAAAAGGATGTGAAGTTTGTGTGGTCAAAGGAATGTGACGATGCCTTTAATAAACTTAAGCTCATGTTAATGTCTAAGCCAGTGCTGAAATCCCCAGACTTTAATCTACCATTCAAGTTACAGGTAGACTCCAGTGAAGTAGGAGCTGGCAGTGTATTATTACATGAACATAATGGTGTTTTACACCGTGTATCTTACTTTTCAAAGAAATTATAATAGCCACCAGTTAAATTACAGTATTGTTGAAAAAGAAGCTTTAAGTTTAATTTTGAGTTTAATGCACTTTGAGATATACTTGCTTAACAGTAACTTTGAAATAGACGTATATACTGATAATAACCCTTTTAACCTTTATTAATAAAGTAAGCACAACAATAAGAGAATTTTAAGATGGTCTTTATTTTTGCAACCATTCAAACTACTATTCATTCCATATAGCAGGCAAAGAAAAATGTCATTGCAGATTCTCTCTCTAGATCTGTTGATTATTTAAAGGAAAGTGCTTGTTACCAACGACGTGGCAGTCTCCGACAGTTGCTAAATGGAAGTAGCTAATGTTTAAGACTGTAGGAGTGAAAATTCAGCATGGACTGAGGAGAGAGCCGCTGAGTTAAAAGGGGGGGGATGTAAAGGAATATTGATTTATTGAATGTAAAATTGCATAAAAGGTTGAAAATTGATATTTGCATACAAAAAAAGTGTGTACACTAGACAACAGATGGCAGCAGCGCTTTGCGTAGGCGGTAGTCGCCAAGGATAATGTACCGAAAAATGATATTTGGTCCATGGATGTCTAGCGTGAGTCGGGTATATAAAGGCCCAAAACGATGATTTTCGTTGGAGCTGAAACAAACAAGTGATTATAATAGTGTATCAAGTTTTGAGGAATATATAGGTATGTATTGTTTATCCATTTGGACGTTTTCTTGTGTGATGTAACATTGGTTGCCACTAACTTTTTGATGTTATAGTGAATTATATGTTGTGTTGGAATGTAAATCTTTGTGACTTGGGGGTGGTATTCTATACTTGAAAATGACAGTTGTATTAGTTGCTGAGTACGTCTTGATGCAATGTGCCTGTATTTCGGCAGTCTTTTTTGCGTTTTAGTGCAATGCGTCGCCGTAATTTGTTTAATGTTCTGTTTGTGACTTTAATTTCCTTACTAATTGTTATTAAAGTACATTTTAAGTTATAGTGGGTTGTCACTGTTCCTGATATATTCTCCTCGTAAATCCTTACCATAGAGAGAGATTTTTTTTTTATGTTACAATATATATAAAGTGTGTGTGTGTGTTTGTTTATATTCCCCTTCGGAAAATACCATCTCATTTCCAGATCCTCATCTTCCTGGGAAGAAACGAAGCGACCTTCAGGAGAAAAACCGATAATTAACCAGGAAGTTGTCGTCTTCAAAACTACTCGAATCTTGCATCCTCAGGGTTTAAAATGTATCAGCATATGAAAGCAGAAAACTTAATCTAGATGTTTCCTCTACGTTTTTTCTTCCGTTTTCCCACAAGATAATAGAATAGAGCGTTTGAAGGCGACTCTGATAATAATCTCTCGTTGAAAAATAAATAAAAAAAAAAGACCTCAACGGCACTGTCATATAACGCCAACAAAAAATTTTATTCTAAAATTTCTGTATTACGAACATAAAAATCATACATCTAAGCGACAACCTATGCAACAGGATATGAGAAAATTGGCGACATACCCCAAGTTGAAATATTACATCATTAATATAGCCAGTGAAAAGAAGGAGCTCGTCGTTGAACACGAAATATTGGGAAGAATACACTAAATAACACAGAGCGTTGAAGTTTTACAAGGTCAACCTTCTCCTCAGACCAAACAAAAGAATTCCCTTGGAAGGGCTTAAAGAACACAGAAACAACAACAGAAAACACTGACGCAGTTCCATTCCATTAAGCCTTACTAAGCATATTGAAATGTTCATCACTGAAAGCCTACAGCGTAAGAAGCTTATATGTATAGCGTTCTTAATTGGTTACAAAACTCTTAACACAATGTTCGATAGTGACGCCCAGCCCTCCCGGCACCGGGAAGGACAACACCTGAAATGGAAAGGCGCTGTTGAACGGGCAGGTCATTTCCACTAATCCGCCATCTGATACAAATTCAAGAAAGAGAGTTTCCCATAACACCGACAGCTGTACTGGACTTGACAGGTAAAAGACACACGTGCGAGGGGGGGAGGGGGGAGTGTTAGGTTGGGAGGTTGCCCTTGGATCTTCATTTTTCTTTTCCCCCCAAAAGAGTCACTAGCAAAGTTAAGTTAATGATGGAGTAAGGAATATTCAGTAGACGAAAGTGGGTTGAAATGATAGAACATCAGGCTCAGACATTGCGTAAATATATATATTCATTCCAGATGTTAGTGCCAAAAATATCATAGAAATTACCAACTTGAAAGAGAAAAGCAATAGTTTAAGTCTGATACACAAACACACACATACACACACACACAACACACATATATATATATATATATATATATATATATATATATATATATATATATATATATATATATATATATATATATATATGTATAACTGAATCACGAAAGTTAGGAACGTGATAAATCCATACATAAAGATACATGCCACGAAGGAAAAATAAACGAAGGAGGTCTGCAAGATCTTTCGACTTTAAAAAAGTCCTTTACTGAGCAGATACTGACATAAATACGAGAAAAGACAATACAAGAAGGTTCGTATAACTGACAGATAGGGATTATAAAGGGATTAGTACCAGAATCCGACACACCTGGAAGATAAGAAACCTTCCCAAACAAGCATAAACAATG
>NC_087221.1:10810975-10830975 GCF_015104395.2 Macrobrachium nipponense | reverse complement strand
TGATCCTTTGGAAGTTAAAAAAAAAAAAAAAAAAAAAAAAAAAAAAAAAAAAAAAAAAAAAACGTGTTAGATGGGTGATTCATGACAGCAAAAGCCTCTCAGTCGGACAAGCCACACACGTGTTTTGAATCATAAAAAATGAGCCTGTTATCGTAAGACTTAAATTAAGCGTTAGAGCGATTTCCGTTTCGGTACCAAGGTTAAGGTTGATCTAACGTGGAGTTAATGAAACACTTGTGAATCTAACCTAATATACTTCCATTGGTAATCTGAAAAGAAATCATTAAAAGAAGAGACTAAGGCTTGAAACGAATATGAAATTGGTGCTGTAACGCTAACGGAAGATGGGTAATGGAACCAGGCAATATGTAGGTCATCTAGCATCTTAAGAAACAAGAAAGAAGGCGTTTGTTAAGAGAACAATAAACTAAGCTGTCAAAAGGCCAACAAAGCTAGACTCGCCCTTAGCGACAGCTTCATTGCGTTAGTAAAATCAGCGACCCTGGTAATTGTAACTTCATATTCAGCAGGGTTATGAAGCTACCAACAGCGCCTCCCAACGGGGTAAGGGGGTGGTGGGGAAGAGAAGGAATGAGAGAGGATGTGTTTCTGTAAAAGATACCGCAGAAGCATAAGAAAATGAAAAACTAGAATCACTAAGACTGCTCTACTTCAAAAGAGCAACTAAGCATTCTATTAGTGTTCCGTTGCATTCAGAATGATCCCTAATTCGGCGTTTAAAAGGAAAATCGCATCCAAGTAAGCCACTGGAGAACTCCCTTGACTTACCACAGCAAAGGCATGTGAGCTGCAAATAGTCCTCACTCTTAAGATAGGTGGGGAAACATGTACTCTGAGTTTAATCAATTGTATGCGTAGCTAATGGCCTTTTCGTTTTGTTTTAAATGGGCTGTTCCTCACTTTGGACTATTTTAATATCAGAAAAGGATGCAAGAAGAAAATGCAAGAGAGAAAATCCTGGAGACATGACTGAACGAGGTTATAAGGACGGTACACTGATATTATGCAATACGATCTGGGGAAATTTCAATACGCTCTTCACCATACTAAATAACCTTGTACCAAGAATCAAGTTTAAAGCAGACTGGGAAGAGGACAGTAGAATTCCTTTCCTGAAAGTACTACTGTAATTGGGGATATCACAAATGACGTTCAAAACTAACTTCCTCGATATTCTACATTCTTTCCTATAGTTATCAAGGTATTTTGGTTGACCTTGGACCAATAAGCAACTTAGTGTTACGTGGCCTGCAGATTTGTTCCCAACTATTAATATGGATATAAAGAATCCAAAATTCAAGATTAACTGCCTGCACTTCAATATCCCGCCCACGTCACCGAAAAAGGGCTTGCAAAGCGAAGGACATTTCCCTTCCTACACCATTGTGAGGCCAAACGAAACATCCAGCAATAAAATCACTCTGCCATAACAGAGATACATCAAAAAGATTTGTAAAAATCTAACGCTCTTTTGGCTTTCGGTTACCCTAAGACCATCTGGTCATCGGTCAGTAATATTTCAAGGAAAAAGGAAATGACCAAAAATAAGGTGGTGTGCACGAGACCTTCCAAATGGTGCGATCAATCTCATGTGGGTATCACGAGAACAACTGTCCCACAGAGATGGGGGCTCATCACTATTTTGCCATTTTTCAAATTACGTAATACTAGCCATAGTAAAAACTATGATAAATCACAAATCACCCATCGAGGTGTCAACTCAAGTGTCAGATAACTAAACCTGCATCGCTGTCCACCGAAACACCTCTCTCAACCTGTTGGCGCCTCTTTGTACTCTTTCCTCCATACCCTTCTCTGCCAGCATTTCAATGACCATTTCAGGAACCTGCTAAGATTAGTAGCAGAGATCAAAGGACTGAAGGAGATTGCTGCAGTTCAGACAGATGTCAGACAGGACATTACCGGCAACTCCCAAAACCAGGTATAAATAGGGGCATTTTGCCCTAGCCAGTTATCACTGCATTACAACCAACAAAGCAGAATCACGCCCGAATCTGACAACACGGCAACCCACTCCAGTATTCTGAAGTGTTGGTGAAACTCTATGGCTAGGTCCTCTTCTACTCCAATGTCTGGAATCCGGACTCAGTCTTGATGTCCGACCCTGACATCGCACTTGGAAGCTGTCGCCCTTCCACTGATGCCCTGGCTCAAATCTACGCAAGTCTTGTCCTTGGACAAAGATAACTGATTTAGAAGTTGATTTGTCGGCCTACATCTACTATTCCTTGCACTCATTCCTTGTTTTCAACTGTTCTCTTATTCCCATACTCCTGTTACCCCCATCTCCTTCAGAGACTCTCGTGACCTCTGCTGTGCAATTGTGATACTTGTGAATTCCCTGTGGAGGTGTTATTAGACCTGTGTTGATCATGCTAACAGTAACTTAGTTGTATTAATTTTCATTTAATATTTTCTACATCTCGTGTTTGCCTAGTTTTCATTTGACATTAATCAGTCATGTAAGCTTATCTGCTATTAGTACATGTGTTAAAACGTTACCTGCTTTGCAGATTCGTTTAGACTTCACCTACAACCCCCTTGTGTGCTTTCTTCTGTAGTTCAAGTGCCACTCCACATTTACTGCCAGTGCCATTCTTGGGATAATATTCCTCAGATTCCAGTGAGAGCAATCCTTGCTTACAGTGCTCCACCATATTGTGTTGTGGTTAACTATTATTATTATTAAGAGTTCGATCCATGTATCAATGCACCATTTTCTCCCTAAATTTAGTGTTTTTTGTTTGCAGCCCAGTGTCACTTTTGTTCTTGATACTGTACATAATATTCAGTAAGTGGACATATTACGTTCATCTTCAATCCTTTTTTGAAAGTAATTTGTGGATATTCTTTTAAGGTTCTTACTTTTAATTTTTTTATTGCTAGTTTTAGTAATCAGTTGTTGTTTCCAAAAAGACCTTTTTTAGAGTAGAGCCAGTTCCCCCTGATTCCCAAAGTTAAATCATACACCCCGGCCTGCCCTGTAACAATATATATATATATATATATATATATATATATATATATATATATATATATATATATGTAAGTATTTATTACGTTCCATAATTCTTCTCAAGCCTCGTCACGACTTTAATGTGCGCAAACAAAAGCACAAGACAACTATAACTCCTCCTATTGATTAAATAATTACAGTCTCATCGTTTACGCTATCTGATGTAGCTATGGAGAGAGAGAGAGAGAGAGAGAGAGAGAGAGAGAGAGAGAGAGAGACGAGGAGAGAGAGGAGAGGAGGCAGAGAGAGAGAGAGAGGACTTCTAACGCCATCTTTTATCTTCTTTCTCCTAGAGCACATCGTAAATCACAGCCGATTACGAAGATGGGCGCTGAACGCTAATAAAACGCCGTTTTCCAGACCCTGATGAAGCATTGGAGGGTAATTAATTGCTTTCCTGGCGCTCATGTCTTTGGGATAAAGGAAGGAGTAACGCTATGTAGTTACAAGTCTAAAAGCGCCCAAGAGTCCCCTACAGTCAAACAAAAACAGCGTAATACCTATATCACTGTAAGGTGTAAGGTAAATGCACTGTGTTTACACACACACACACGCATACATAGATAATTATATACATGCTACAATATTATATAATAATAATATATGCACATATATATTATGTGTGTATATATATAGCTTAATACTTATTATATATAATATATGTGTGTGTATATATATATATATATATATATATATATATATATATATATATATATATATATATATATACCTATAGAACCACAGCTACGTCATTGTGTAGAACTTTTTTGTCGTTTCATAAATTCTGATAATAACTCAAACGTACTCTGAGATAAGTTTCAAAGAATGAATAAACAACGTGGAAAGTTTCCCTAGCACTGGCAAAACGAACACCGATGGTAGAAAACAAGGATTGGGGAAAAAAAAGAGATAACTGATCATAAAGCAGCTGTATTCAGTTCTAAATATTCAAATTCATTTTGTTGCCAGGAACGAACATAAAATCAATAATTCTCAACAAATGGGGAACCGTACGAAAGTTGAAAAGCCTAATCCATTTTGCCATTCATGAAAACCAACCCTCTGTCTTTCTGCTACATTTGGGAACTCCACGCGAAGGCTTCAGAGCAATAACTGCAATGCCAAAATATTCATAAAAATACATTTTCACAAAACGTTGGTCATAATGGAAAATTCCCAAAACATTGACAGAATTTCAAAATGGAGGGCACATGCTTTCGTACATGGGACTTTCAGAAGCATTATAAAAGCAATATCTCGCACACCTGCTTCAAAATTTCAAAATGGAATCGCATTATTCGCGCAAAATTTTCTTGCCTACAAACGAACCAGGCCATAACATAAATGTACCATTTTACCTTGAGAGCTGAGAAACATGGTTGGCTGTGCCTTTTGCTTAAGCTTATCATGAGATACACAAATAAATACATAACAAAAAGTTTCACCTTTTCGTAGTATTCGATCGAAAAGAGGACTCGCTGTCTTATCCTCTCCCATCACAGATAAAACTAATTGCCATATTTTACGGCGCCGTCTGCCAAACAGGACAGTTCCCAACAAAACTACAGGGAGGGAGGGGACCCTTGTAGCTTGCCCGCGCCCTCTATAAACAACAACTTCCAACTGGCGAGCAATTCCAGCTGCACTCGAAGTCGGGACACATTTAATGGCTGTTAGGAGTCCTTACCTGAAGGATTCTGCCACTCCAATTAGTGCGACAAGTGTTTTCGTTTCATCAACAAAACAAGATTGAACTATACTATTTCACAACCATCCACCGAGTGTCACTAGTACTGTCCCACTCTTGAGATATTATGTCTAGTGAATGCCCCACTATCTAAATCTAAATAACACTCTTAAAATCAGCTTAATACTTCAAAACAAACAGCTTTAATAATTATCAAGAACAGCTTACTTGGCTGTACATAATGCAGTTGTAAACGCTCGATACCTTTAGGAAGCAATGATCATCGTTTTCTTTCAACCAATATTTCTACCTAGTTTTTTCATATCCACTGAAAAGGTAAAAAATTAGAACAATATATTAAGGGCCGATATAACCTGGTTTTTGCAACCAGTTGAACCTAGTTTTTGTATCTTAGCCAAGCGTCTCATGTAAACTACTATTGGAAACAGCGGTTAAGCCGCTATTTTATGTTGTTCTAAGTTTTGCTGCCTGAAATACGTTCCAAGGCAATGTAGTTCTTAATGGGTAAAAAATGACTTTAATACATTTTCTCATAAACAATTTCTGTACTCGGCTACACATATTGAAAAACCCATGTACTCATATAATTCTGGAGGACAATTGACTGGCATTTTTAAACAATCTTGCATTCAAATCATTCAAAATAAAAAATAAAAAGGAAAGTGACCGTTTACTGGAAAAACATTTTCTTCACTATAAATCACTCAACGCTTATTTGTTGGCTATATATCCAGAAATAAAGAACACAGACAATCTAAAGGAATCCCGCTAAACTTTTTAGCTACGACAACATGGCTCTGAGACCATTTCCTACTCACTTGAAAAACATCAGCGCTTCTACTGAACTCATTCTGAAATCATGCGTTCAACCGAGATTTTTTAAGCTTTGCTATAATATGCAATGTATAAATAAAAGTGCACCCTTGGTTTTTCTGTGTAACAAAGCTTATCTACGGTGAACAGACTTCCCATTTAGTATACGTGTAACATTCATGATCAATACCTCACGATATGTTGACGAACTTTAATCTTTCCTACATAGTTTTTTTTAGCTGATAGGTAAGATGGGTGAAAGAAGAGTGAGGGAATAGTTTAGAAAGTTAAGTATTAGTAAGAGTAATGTAAAGAGTGGTTTATCCACAATTTTATTTGGGTAAGGGTACAACTTTTTCGAACTATATTAACATAATATATATATATATATATATATATATATATATATATATATATATAGTGTTGACGTACTTTTAATCTTTCCTACATAGTTTTTTTTTTTAGCTGATAGGTAAGATGGGTGAAAGAAGAGTGAGGGCAGTTAGTTAGCTAACCATGGTAGGGAATGGTTTAGAAAGTTAAGTATTAGTGAGAGTAATGTAAAGAGTGGTTTATCCACAATTTTATTTGGGTAAAGGTACAACTTTTCGAACTAATATTAACATAATACAATAATGATTATACATTATATTAACATGGTGAATTGTACAGATTACATATTTTGAATTTTATTTCTTAATAGTATAATCATTTTTAACAAAAGTTCCAATTTTCTCATTTTAACCTTAATGTTCATTATCATAATGATTTTGCATTATATCTGCATAGTAAATTCTACATATGACTTTTTCACAAGACATTTCTTAATAGCATAATGGTTGAGGTTCATCGCGGTTAATTAAAGAAGATACTCTTCTCCACCATCTGTGGTCTGTGTTGTTTGGGTGGTTTCTCTAGTTATTATGCATACAGTAAATGCAGTACAATACAATATGTATAGGAAGAATTTAAATTATAACCATATACATATGCATATTTATATGCATGTATTTGTCTGATGTATGTATATATATATATATATATATATATATATATATATATATACATACTACATACTGTTCATTCGACGTCATATAGAAATCAAGAGTAACACGAAGTGGTAAACAGTGCTTTTTGTCAGGGATCCTCTTTCGCTGTCTCTGATTTCCGAGAAATCGCCAGATAATTACACCTGCTGAGATGAAAGCTACTGATGACCTTAAAAAAAAAAAAATCTCACCCAATACATGAAATGGAACTAACGGCCCTAATCTACCTACATAAATCGAGCAACTGATGACGAATACGATCCAAGCTTAATACATCTTGCCTTTCCAACGAAATAAAGAATTCAAACGCTCAAAGGACCTACCGATGTCATCGAATGGCGATACCGAATTTTGCGTCCACGTAATGGGAAGGATGGGCACCCATGCGAAAATGATCACTATTTTCAAAAAGTGCATAAATTAGTTTATGGAGGAAGGCAAACTCACAAATTCCGAGGGAAAGTTCGTTTCGAAAAACGTAATGTGGAAATTATTCACCAAATGGTCAGCTAATTACTGGCGAGCTTGGTCAAATATTTATATAGATGAATAAAAAAAACCTTTCAACTGGTCCCCCTTCAAACCCGATTATTTCATAAATAATCGATACAAAACCTTTCACTTCGCTTCCACAGAGAGAGAGAGAGAGAGAGAGAGAGAGATAGATATATATATATATATATATATATATATATATATATATTCCATCTGCCTTAAATGAAAAGATCGGAATATAAAGGCAGCAATCAAGTGTAACTCTACCATTAATACCGTGAAATACATCACTAAACACTGCATTACATTTACATGTGATACTTAAGAAAGCCTAACTTTTTTCGTACCCTGAAATCTGAGTAAAACAACAAGATCTACGTAATAAAAGTAAACAACCACAGTCTTCAATGTCAAGGTCGCAGGACTTCAAACAATGAAAGAAATTCCAAACAAAGTTCTTGAAGCTCTAAAGCAGCGATGGGAATCGAGTAGCACAAACTTAAGCTGATAAATAACCTGATTATTAAATAAATTCTTAAAATTCCTTCTTAGCTTTATATACATAAAATCTCCAAAATAGAGCCAATTATACTTCTGTTATTATATGTATAAACACAATGTTTATTCTAATTTCTTAGTATCATTCATATAAAAAAAAATACTCATATAGTACCATGAGTCTTGAAATGGTGTAACAAATCCACAGTTATGTATGTTTACGTATGTTGAAAGATAAATCTGTACAGCGAGCTTTTCGGGATCTGTTCGAAAAGCTCTCTGTACAGATTTACCTTTCAATATACTATGTATGCATACTTAACTGTGGATTTATTTTATCATTCATATTCTTAAATCTCGTTTCCTTGATCCAACAGGAAAAACGTTGAATTTAGGTCTAAAGATACCTATGATCTTAAACCTAACAATTTGATTTATATACACACAAGGAAAATTATATGGTACTATCGTCGCAAAATTACTGCGACTGAACTGACAAAAAATAAAAACTATTTTTACTCCGTCAAAGACAAAAACTGTTCCTTCAACCGAGTCACATCCTTTGATGTTAAAAAAAGGAAAATAAAGGGCCTTTTTCCAAGTTAAAAGAAAAATAACTCATCTTTTTTCCAAGTTCACTTTGGATGTGAAAACGAAAGCACATTTTTTTCTTCTTTTTTCTTTTCGCGACACTGAATTCACCCAGTACGTCAATTCGAACTCCGCTCGCAGAGCTCTCTATCATAGGCCACTCATGGCAGGCTTTGGCGGTGCGTAAACCCAGTTATTTGGCAGAGGGCTCTGAGCCATGCAATACCTGGCAACGGTGTCGCATTGCAAAGCATCGCAACTTTCCGTGCAATAAGTCTTCAGATCAAAAGGGCAAGTTAGGGCCGCGTCCATCACACGAGTCATTTCCGACGGACGCTTACTAATTAGACTGACGTCACCACGAGACAGTCCCCTCATTTTTCTTAGGTAACAAATGGGAATTTATGCCCAAGGCCAAGAGCTGGGACATCTGAGGTCATTCAGCGCTGAAACGGAAGGTTAGAAAGAAGTAACAGGAGAAAAACTTCACAGTTGCACTGAAACAGTTGTTAGAGAGAGTGGAAAAGTCAGATGGAAAAAATAGATAATGAATGGAGGTACAGTAAAAGGAATGAAAGAGGTTGCAGCTAGGGGCCGAAGGAACTCTCCAAACACCCTTAAGTAATGCCTACAGAGCACCACGTGAGGTGCACTGACGGCAATACCTACTATAGGTAAGACACGTGTATTCATACGTAAATATATATATATATATATATATATATTATATATATATATATATATATATATATATATATATAATATATATATATATATAATAAACATAATTCACATTCTGTCATAACTTAAAGAGAAGCATTCTCTCTCACTCTCTCTCTCAACATTCTTAGTACGGAAAATGGTTGCAGTACAAGTGTATAGCACTCTGCAAAAACACCGTGCCGTGAACAGGTAAAAGAACCAGCTAAGGTCAAGAAAAAGGGCTAGGGCTGGCAACCTCATCCCCCAAAGACATACTGAGATTAGAAGACATTATCCTTTTGCTGCATCCCCTCTAAAGAGGAAAAAGGCGCACATACACACAGGTTCGTTTGAAACCTGCAAATCTGATATCACGTGGTTTTCTGATTCCTCTGCATGGATAAATATACATACATTCGTATATGTATATATACACACACACACACACACACACACACACATATATATATATATATATATATATATATATATATATATGTGTGTGTGTGTGTGTGTGTGTGTGTGTGTGTGTGTGTATATAAAATATATATATATATATATATATATATATATATATTATATATATATATATATATATATATATATATTATATATATATATTATTTATAGATATATATATATATATATACTATATATATATATATATATATATATATGTATGTATATATATAATAAATATATATAATATATATTAAGAACATGGATATTTTTCTTATGAAAAGTCTCTGTATCGCATACACACACTGAAAGCAGTGTAGGGAAACAGCACTATACCTGGACACTACTATGAGATTCAGGGCCTCTGTAACACGGTTTTTTCGCAATAACTTTTCATCTATGCATTTCATAAATATAGCGCTTATTCAGAATACATATTATATCTACACATAAATTTTGACTGTATTCTGCATTACGTAGGTTGAATAAATTTGGTACTTATAATGTAAAAGTGACTTTTTTTGAAGACGGGCCAACTTACTCAGAGAAAAGGTTTCGAACGCACTCGTTACGTAACTTATGACAGCATTTCTTCCCTCTTTCTCGATGGATGATTGGCTATACGCAACGAAGGCTATACCTCTGGCAACAATGACATACAAATTTAAATACAAGCAAAGCAGTACACCTTTATGAACTCTGGAACCTCTCCACTGATAATTATCATAATGAACAAACCAACAAAATATGTTAATAAGTACAAAAACACTTCGATTATTAGTCTAACTCCCAAAATAGGTTTCCTAAGAAATTACAGTCCACTTTATAGGTCACAATCAGATTGACAAGATGTAGGGAATAGTTGGTAATTTTCAAAAACAAAGTAGACAAGCTTGATTTGATAACTGCTATAACCAATGTCAAACAATTTTTATTTATTGGCTATCTACCTATTTACTGAAAAAAAAATAGCCGGTACCGTATATTGGCTTTAAACCTTCATCAATAATTATCGTCAGACTGATGACTTCATGAAGCTCTTCCCACTTTTTTCGCCTCGTTATAATTCAGGATAACACTGAAGGCTACCATGGGCATTGTTGGATTAGAAAATTTAACTTCTGTCAATAAAAACTAATTTTTCGAGTAGTTGTAAGAAGTGCTAAATGATCCTCAAGGATCCCAGCAGTTGGCCTAAACGTTTAATTCATGTATATTACTGTTATACTGTTGCGGCACTACTGCTACAGTAGTATTACTACGCTAGCATTGATTCCCCACCCACATCTATGTATCGTTCCGCCATTCATAAAGTCTTTGGGTTTCAGAGCCGATGGAGTTTCTGTCTAGTGGATGGGCGGGGCAACATTTCGTCAAAAGGTTTGTTTACCTTGCTTACGTAATGAATGTTTTTCAACTCTTGGCTAGTAATCATTGGCCATGGCGTCGGCTAAATCAATTATACTCTATAAAAATTAAACCTATCGGTTTAGGTTATTGATAATGCTGACAAAATTTGTGTGTGGTTGTAAAATATTCATATGTCAACTTTCAGCTACATCCGAAGCTTTGACAAGGAGCAAAGTCCAAAAAACCGTGTTACAGAGACCCTGAATCTCATAGTAGTGGTGAAGGAAATAAGGCTTAAAGCGTAAACCAAAGCAAAGGCGTTGTAAAATCTTAGTGAGAGGAAACACCCCTTAATTAGTGGATGAGCCTCTTTCTCTTGGGCCAATGGTAATTAAGTACATCAGGTAGAATCAATGAAAGCCGACTGCCTTACCGCGGTGGTAATAAACACTGAAGTACGACAAGAACTTAGCTGATATCAGATGTGTTATATGTATATAATATATATATATATATATGATATATATATATATATATTATATATATATATATATATATGCATTTACAACTTAATCACGAAAATTTGGAACGTGATGACTATATATATAAAGGTAAAAGCCATCGCTTCACTTTCATTCATGGCTTTTACCTTTATATATTACATATATATATATATATATATATATATATATATATATATATATATATATATATATATATATATATATACATACGTATATATTATCATGAAAAGTTGACATAAGTCATTTTAGCCCAGTAGCATAACTCTTAAACTTAAGTTTTTTTTTTTTTTTTGCCGCTAAATGAGGGCTAGGACTGTCCTTTTTTCCCCACCGCCGGGTTTTTCGGTTGTTACTGATAACACACTCATGTGGGATCATTTTCTCTTTTGTTTTCATATTTTTGAGTCGTTGGGTGATTCAGGAAAGGTCTGGTGTATATGGAATCGTCGTCTCTCAAGGAGAGTTCCGCCCCAGTTTGTTTGAGCGAGAGGTTTGCTACATTTTTGAGCCATGTCGTTGCCTGCCCTTTTGTCTGCTTTGCAGCAGATATATAAGCAACACAGCTTGATTCTGCTTTGCTGCTGCCTGTGGTATTCCGCAGCAGGACAATATTCAATGATTCGTCGTCTGTGTCTGTCCATTTGAGTATTGTGCAAATTTTGATCACGGTGTTCATGTGTGACAGCTTTGTCCGGACCTCTTCGCTGTTATGGAGCATTACAGTGCCCGTAGGAATGGATGGATGACATTTTGAGCAAAAGCCCAGGCACTGGGACCAAGAAGGCCATTGTAAATAAATTAATGATTGAGTGAAAGAAATTATTAATAAATAAAACGAGGCGCAATGACCAGTAAATAAAATAAAGATATGAAGTTTCATGAATGGTGTGATATATATATTAAAAAACAGTCATTAAAAATCTGTATGACGTGATATATATATATTAAGAAAAATTAAATATTATTAAAAATTTGCATGCACTTTAAAAAAAAAAGGAAAGATAGCAGAAATATCTGCTTCATCTCCTAAAATATTCGATAGAGATTTACCCTGAAAATATCTTTCTTTGGTTAATATATCTGGGACAAACCACCAGAATGTGCTCCACAGTTAGTACATCGACAGTAAGCACACTCTGGAGGGATGCTTCTTCTAAAATAAACCGATGGCTTAAATGAGGTGGCCAATCCTTAAGGTGGTTAAAGTAACCTCAGTTCTATATTTTTTATTACTGGAGCTATGGATTCACTCGAGGAGAGCGCCTCCCGAAATTCTCTAAGGGAAAACTTGTAGTTGTATGGTTCAGATTTTCCCGAATCAAATTTCAGTCATTTCAAAATGCCTCATTCTTTGGAATTCTGGAGAATAATTGTGAGAGCTGGAAACTTTAGAAAGTGTTTTCCTAGCTCACTGGCAACTTCAGTGGGCTCTGTGGTCAGAGTGCCCTTTATTTTTAATGAGGGAAATGGTGAGGCAACATATTTTCCACTCAGCTTCCTTATTTTGCTCCAAAAATAATATAGTAAAGCCAACATTCTCTTTTGGCTTTCTTATAAAGGCGCTGTTGTGTGGATAAAGCACGTTTGTAAAATAATTTAGACTGAGGGGAGCCACTAGTTTTGCAACCTCTGTAACACTTCCTGGTCACTTTCCTCAGAATACCACATATCTTATTCCAGCAGGGAACTGCAGGTCTACGAAGTTCGCCTTTTGTTTTTGGAATCAAGCCTTAAGCTCTCTTCAAAGTAAGTTCAATAAAGTAATCATAGGGATCTAGATGAGAATGAAAGGACTCAAACTACCTACCTGGATTGACACCCTTACTGAATTGTTCCCAGTCTGCGACCTCTACCTTCCACTTAGGTGAAACTTCAGGTGGCGCATTGAGAGCATATTTGAATGGAACAGGTAATGATCAATTCTATTTAATTCTTCATTAACAGACCCATTAAAATCAAGGTGGATACGTGTTAAAGAAATACTAAGGTCCAGTCCAGAGAAATGATGATCTTGAATATTGTGGAAGGTCATTGACCCAATATTATATAGGGAAATATCATTCCTGTCAATACTAAGGTCTTCGATTAATTTCTCTTTACTGTCTAAGAACAGACTTCCTCAAAGGGGGTTGTGAGCATTAAAATCTCCTAGGAGAAGTAAAGGAGTTGGAAGCTAGTTAATTAAGGACTGAATATCTCCACTGTTAAAAGCAAGGTCTGGTGGAAGGTATAAGGAGCAGATTGTTATCCTCTTGTCCTTGATGGCTGAAAACGCAACAGCTTGTAGAGTCGTATTTAATTGTATTGTGGAGCGATGAAGAGATTTATTCAGGGGCATCATTTCAGATTTTTGTTGGGGGGGGGCAAAGACGGTTTGGCTCGCGTGCTTTTTGAAGCCACATGAGGAAGGTATTTCAGCAAAAATTATACACTCCCACTACTATTTGTTATCTCATCACTGGTAGCTAGTAAACAGACAAGGATCAAGAAACGTAATATTTCCGAAAATTTCATAAATTTATGATTGCACATTTAAAAAGAAAGCATGCTGTTACTTCTTGGGGTTTGGCGGGTGAGAGGGGGGGTACAAGTTGAGGCTGGGGATGGGGGAACTTGAGTCTTGGGGGACAGTTGCCCTCCCAGCCCCCCAAATGACGCCCCTGGATTTATTAACTATAATTGCAGCACCTCCATGGGAATGATCAACAATGGGGGATACGAATTAAATATTGAATAATTTAGTTCTGGATTATAAGGAGTTCCCTAACATTGTCTCATGCAGGCATATAATCCCTGGATTGAATTCATGCATTAAAACTTTAATCATCTGCACGGTCTCTGAGACCTTTACAGCTCCACTGAAGGATATCGAACAAAAATACTAAGGTGGTAAAATGTGCTACTTCCCACTCCTTGGAGGGGAAGTATTGTTCCTAGGGTGGAAAGAAAAATTCTTTTATGAAAGATTTTTTTCTTAATCCATTTTCGTCTGAACTGGAGTTCAGGGTTTTCACTTGACCTTCATATTTAAGATTATGATCCTGACGACTAGAATTTCTGCTGTGATTCTGTGCACCACTAATCCTATTTGTCTTAGGGCGGCAAGACTGATCAGAACTCACATGTTTTTGGGCTGCAACTACTTTTGGAAACCACCTCTAGGCAGAGAGATCTCTTCCAAAACACCTAACCCATTTGAAGTTTTATTTTAAAGCTGTTATTATTTGGGGACGTATTTCTTGTGCGCTTCTTGGTGGTTGTAATTGTAGCTTTGTTATCATTTTTGTTTGTGGCTGTGACAATCGATGGCACTGAACTAACTCTATCTAACTGGGATTCCTCTATTGGCTTATTCTTGTGGGGAATATTTTTGGAACATCTTCCCAAATTATTAGTTGATTTTGGCTGACTTGTTTTTGGAGATGAATCTGCAACTACCAGAGAAGTCACATTTGTATCGACTTTGGAAGATGAATATTCTGTGCTTTTGGAAGTACAATTTTTGGTATTGGACTCCAAGGCACTAGCCAATGAAAGTTTCTAGTCAGTTTGGAGATTTTCATTATTATTTACAGTCCAAGGAATAGTAGGTCTGTGATGCCTACTGTCAGATGCCGTTATTGGTAACCTTGCATTGCTGGAATTTGTCATAAGTGTTATTACCGAAGCATAGGTAGAGCTGGCACTTTTGTTTGTCCCATTACCACGTACTTTACTTAGCTAATGCTATGTTCATTACCAATCACTGCCAATACTTCTTCTTCAAATCTATATCTGCAGCAAGCCCTAGAATTTGGAGTGATCACCCTTACATAGAAAACAGAATCGGCCTGCTTCGCACTCATCAAAGTTATCATGCTCTGTAGAGCACACAGAACATCTTTTATTGTTTTCATAAGAGTTTCGGATGTGGCCCTATTTGAAGCATTGACGACACTGTTTTTTGGATTTCTTTTATATTTTTTAACCTGCCTCCTCTCATGACCAACAATGATGTTATCAGGTAGTTTTTTTACACGAGATACACAAAGAGGACATAGATGGAATATCTTCTCTTTAAACACATGCAATTTGAGTAAACTGTCCCTTTCAGTGTATTAAAGAAACTGTGTGATAAAATACATCCAAAATTTCCACTTTCAGGAGGTTTAAAATTAGATAGCAAAATAGCTTGAGCTTCATTACCAGCTTTTATTAGCAAGTTCTTTCCATGGCGTTTTAAATTTCCAATGTCAATGGAAACAACCTTGCTTTCAAAACTATTCAGCAGGAGGCGACCATAACAATATATATAAGGTGTGTATATATATATATATTATATATATATATATATATATATATATATATATATATATATATATATATATATATATATATATATATATATATATATATATATATATATATATATATATATATACGTATATATATGTGTGTGTGTGTCAGTGTGCGTGTGGAATAATTCCTTTAATAACACCCTAGCCCAATATGCTTAACCAATGATAAAAAGACTACGTTTGTACACTGTAAACGAAAGGAGATTGCGTGTAATTCAGTGTGTGACTCGAGATGCAAAATAAGGCGTCCTTTAGAATATTTAATCAAAGAAGAACCACTCTTAAAATTCAGATAAACAGTAACAGGAGGCTCTCTCTCTCTATGTGTGTGTGTGTGTGTGTGTGTGTGTGTGTGTGTGAAAAGCACAACACGTCGCTTTCACGCAAAATGGAATCCATAAATTTTCACTGGAAACGAATGCTCTAGGTCATGTATGTTCCGTTTTGTCTTTTTATTCTGTAAAACATTCATGGCTCCTAAATCTTCCATCCTTTGTAATTTGGAGTTATTACCTTCCTCTTTCTTTCTCTCAGCATCGAGATTATCCAAATGAGCATTTTTCGCTCGAGGTATTTAGTATCGGAGCACGCTGCTTTCTGCAACTGTATTCAACACCGTTGTTCGAAAGATTATCTGATTTTTGACAAAAGTAAAGCTACGTTCTTCGGTCTTTATTCAGTTTTTAAAGAGAGCAGATGAAACGAACGTTAATCATCTGTGAACAGTAAAATTAACGAGGCCATCAAAGCAAATAAATAGACTTTGACTCTAATATCAGGCCTCAGTGGTTGGCTTCTGAAGTTGCTGAAGAACAGGATTTTTTTTTTATTTCTAATATTCCAGTATCTTGAAAGCAGCGAACTCCCTTGCCCTACAATAAATAAATAATATACAGATATATATATATATATATATATATATATATATATATATACACATATATATACAGATATATCTATATATATATTCTTAATATTATATCATATATAATATATATATATCCTATATATAATATATATATATATGTGTGTGTGTGTGTGTGTGTGTGTGTGTGTGTGTGTGTGTGTGTGTTATTTGTGATGGTAAATTAGTAGAATCCTTTAGTAATACATTATCTTAATGTAGTTTCGTATGTCAGTGTTGCATTTTACGTTCATTCCCTCGCGTTCAGTATTCTGAGTTGAATATCTTGACTTATATATTTTTTCTTTTGCCGCCTTTATTGTTTTACTGCCAACACAGTTGATATTTCCAAGGATAGTAAATGAGGGAAAATGCGATATATACTGCATGTATATGTAACACACACATACACACACACACACACACACACACACACACACACACACACATATATATATATATATATATATATATATATATATATATATAATAGTATATTATGTATTTTCTCTCATTTACTATCCTTGGAAATATCAACTGTGTAGGGAGTAAAAGAAAAAATATATAAGCCAAGATATTCAACTCAGAATACTGAACGCGAGGGAATGAACGTAAACTACAACACTGACATACAAATCTACGTTGAGATAATGTATTATTAAAGGATTCTACTAATTTACCATCATAAATTACACATTAAAGACTCCCTTTAGCAGATCAACTAAAATAAGTAACATTAAATGTGTTACTATTTACAAAACCATGACTACTTAATGAATACTATCCAGTTTCCACTTAGAAGTGTACGCGTAGACCAGAATCATTAAAAACTACTCTGGGCTTGAAGATCTCACTATTTTTCACCCATTAAAGCTATAAATATAAGCGTCTCTCTCTAATATATACATACATACATTATACATATATGTATATTGTTATACACACGCTATGTATATACATTCATAATCAAATGAAATAAGTACAATCTTTAAAGCAATTGAAATGTCTCCATCTGTCAACCTTCACTCAATGCACAATTTCTTTTAATGATTGTGAATATCGCTGACGCGCCTTTTTTCCACTTCTTTCTAAAACTGCAGCTTCTAGTCAGCTCAGTGGTCTGGTTAAACTGTTTCAATAATAATAATAATAATAATAATAATAATAATAATAATAATAATAATAATAATAACTTTATGAAAGTTTAATTCAACTCTAACCAAATTTGCTTTACTCGCCATACAACAAAATTACCGTTCTTTCCACTTCCGAAAATTTATTTTCTTCCAGCAGTTACAAATTGAAAATCTTAACTCAAAACTTATGGATTCCTACCAGTTATACAAATAAATAACTGTAAATATAAGTGAATGGATGCGCTCACCCAAACAAGGCTCCCTAGCGAAAGAACATATAATCAGCACTCATATATAGGCTATAATAATATTTTACCTAGCCGGCTCCCATTTATTTAGTTAACAAATATCTCTATTAGCCTTTTTGAAGATATTTCAATAGGTTTTTCTCCCCTCAGTAGTTTCGCGTTCAGTTCGGACTTTCGAACGGGTTCGGGACATTTCCTGGAACCTTAGATAAATATATATATATATAATTAAACTTAAATATATTTGGTTAAAAAAAAAAAAACTGTTTGCTTAATTACGGAAAGTAAATGTTTCTCTACCACTCAAGGATCAACTTTCTCGGAAACGCTAGAACTTCTGCTACCAAATTAACTTCACCAAGATTAACATTACCTTAAGTAAACGAGAAATTCGCCCCAGGACAAAGAACACAAAGGAACAACAGTCTCTCGCCTTACACCTCCTAATGACTCCAACTCTTGTAGTAGCACTTTCTGGTCTCCCACAATCTCTTCGAAACCTTACAAGTGACCTCATGAAATCCTGGTAGAGAAGTCTGTTGCTAATAATAATAATAATAATAATAATAATAATAATAATAATAATAATAATAATATAATAATAATAATAACAATAATAATAATAATAATACATTTAAAAGTCAGAGCACCACAGTCAAAATTCAATTTGAATTAGTACAGTACAAATGACTGTTATGAATTTTAATGGCATCTTTCCTGTGGAGTTTTTTGCAATAATAATAATAATAATAATAATAATAATAATAATAATAATAATAATAATAACTGGAATTTGAATATATAATTTAGGTCAAAGGCCAAGTGCTAGGACCTATGAGGTCATTCAGCGCAGAATGGGAAATTCAAGGTAAAAAGCCTGTGAGGGTGTAAAAGGACGAAAATCTCGCAACTTCGCTAAGAGACAATTGTTAGGAGAGAATGAAAATAAGAAGGACGAAAGAGAATAAGAACAGAGGTACAGCAAAAGGAATGGAAGGGGTTGCAGCTTGGTGCCGACGGGACGCTGCAAAGAACATTAAGTAATGCCTACAGGTGCACTGACAGCGCTACCCCTCCCTATGGAAATATAATGATAATAATAATGGTGATGAAAATATTATTTTAAAAAATAGACTTCTAATATTAGAAGATATAGATTCTAATATTAGCAGATAGATCGCATTGTACACTGAACAACGTTAAACATTACATTCTGAAGACGAATAAATGCCATTCTGGAGACAGCCTAATTGTAGATCAACGCAAACTTCATTTTCAATCGACAACGCTAATTTGAAATGCTAGTCAGAGGACAACAGTTAACTCAATACTACAAACTGGCGTCACCACATTTGCTAAAAATCAATTTACAAAAATAAAAGGTCTAAATTACTCAATAAAATCATAATCAAATAATTCCATACTCATGATATGTAATATATATAGCTGATCAACCCAGCATTGTTGAAGATAGCTGATTCACTTACATTGCTCAGCATTTTTGACATTTTATATTTCATCACTAATATCTGTAGAATTTTGTTATTTTTACATATCACCACCTTCCAAACCCCCTGATCAGGAGTGTCTATTCACATCAGCGACCTTGAAAACCATAAATTAAACAATAATACCTGTCGTTTTCGGTTATTCTTACGTGTCATCCCCTTCCCTCCCGTCCTCGACCAATTGGCCCCCCCCCCTTTCTATCTGGGCTTAACTTGACCTTGAAGGCCATTGGGAGTGTTACTATTCATCTCAGCAACCTCAAAAACTATGGATTAGACACTAATATCTGTAGTTTTCGGTTATATTTACATGTCCCCCTTCCCGCCCGCCATTCCTAGTGGGGCGGAATTTGGACTTAAAGGTTGTCAGGAGTGTCACTATTCATATCAGCAATCTCAAAAACTAAGTATTAGACAATAATATCGGTCATTTTTGGTTTTTTACATGTTACTGCCTTCCCATCCCTTCTCACCCCAGCCGCCGCGCCCCGCCCACCCTATCAGGGTTGAACATAGAGTTAAAGAGTGTTAGGAGCATCACTATTCAACTCAGCAGCCTCAAAAACTATGGATAGGACACCACATCTGTAAATTTCGGTTATTTTTACGTCACCCCCTTT
>NC_087221.1:10773475-10805975 GCF_015104395.2 Macrobrachium nipponense | reverse complement strand
GAATAACAAGCCCCTCTCGTTGTCAATAATTCTGCCATTGCTTATCATTCAATACATTCAACTTATAGCTCAACTTCTTGCCAACCTTCCCCTCCCTGACGATGCCTACGGAACACACTCAAGGATACCTCAATATTGTCTACCCATTTAACTTTACCAAAGCTCACATGACTGCCTATCTTGTTTTGCTCAATGCAGTTGTTTTCCTACATTCCATCTTGGGATTGTGAATATTCATGACGATTACAATAGTAATAATGATAATATCCTGAGGGTATATTAGCATTTACTTATAAAGTCTGACATTTTTTTTTTTGAAGTTCAAATAAGGAAAAAAATCTTCTTAAAAGCACCAAGAAAAAGTGTGTGACTAACTGATAAATGGCGACAAAATGAGCGCAGAAAGTGGAAAAAATAAAGCTTACTACGACGAGGATGAGAGGAACAACTCCTTTTTGTGAATGTATTTTATACGACTGTGAATAAAGGTAAAATTCCCATTGTGCTATGAGATGTAGGAGAAGGTCACTGAGAAGGTACAGTTATGAGTTCAATTTACCATAAGGCATTGCAATTTATTATTAGGCTACTTCAACAAACTCAAGCCACGATTTTCTCTTCCTTACAACTTAGGCAATATTTATATCCAGCTTAACTTTCGATTCAACTATATGGCGATCAGACAGACCTCCAGCCTCCATTAAACCCATCAGACCGCTCTCCCGTTTACTCTGTTCTAACACTCCATCTCGACCCCTTTTCCTTACCATTTTCTCTTCTGACGTTCAGCTAACTCTACTTGCTTTAGAAACCAAGTATTTCCAACAATCAAGATGCTTTCAATGCACATTTCCACGAGACTTTCTCCATTCTCAGTTACTCCAAGAAATCATACCTCCCAACAACGCCATCTCGGTCTCTATCACCTACAATTATACTTTTAAATTACATAGCACAACCATCCTTTCATATTCCCTACACTTAGTCTGGCAGATTCAAAGTTTCCCATAAAAATTCTCTCTCATTTTCCATTTCCTTGCCCATAAAATCCTCGAACAGAATTATCTTTACTCTGTACCTATCTCCAGAGCCTTCCTAACACTGCCAGCGCTATATATCATAATACGCTTTGCTAACATACAGACACACATGCATAAATACATTCATACATACAAACATACATACTTACTCAATACAAACATCATTTCCCGGTGAAAGGGGTAGATAGATCATAGCTATGAGTCTTCAGTTCTCGGCAAGTAAAGGATTGAGGCTCCCATCCCCTTGTCCATTTCAACCATGGCTGATATCACCACCACCATTGTCACTCAACTACCAGAAATATAAGATAATGTTTGGGCAACAGAAACAGATCATACTCATTAGCCATCCTCATCCAGTCATACCTGGGTCCTCTCACTGGGTGAGTGAGAATGTTAACTATTCAGGAGCAAGAGCCCGTGCCAGCAGAATGCTGGTTTAATCTAAAAAAAATAAAATAAAAAAGTAAATCTCTCGAGAAAACACTATTAAAGCAAAGAACAATTCAACACGATGAACTTTATAAAGTAATACCTCAACTATTGGATCATTATTCAAATAATTCAAAATACATTACGCCGACTTTGTGAAAAATAAAAAATAATAATTTTCCGCACCATCAAGATTTTCCTGAAAATGGACGATTTCTAAATCTTAACAGGATTATCCAACGATGCAACTTATTCACATAAAGGAACAATAAAACAAAAGCCGATCGGATGAAATTGCTCAATGGGCGTCAGGTTAATGGATGAAAGGGCGTCCTCCTCCTACTGCGTCTGTGCCATTAATTTATCAGGGCAAAAGGCGGATGTAACTCGACAGCGTCAAACACATGAAATCTCTTTGACCTGACTTATAGACGTTGTTCGGAAACAAGAGATATTCCTGGCGATAGAATACGAGCAGATGGAGCTTAATGGGAATATGTTACTGTGTTAAATTCGTCTAAATGCTTCCTTGTCCCTTACTTCCTCCTCCTTAAATTTTCTTCTAAATTAAGGGTGGCAGAAAAACACAAGTCGAAATAAGTTCCCGAAAACATCTGCATAACGCGAGGACAACTATAATGAAAAAAAAAAAAAAAAAAAAAAAAAAAAAAAAAAAAAAAAAAAAGGACTGAATTTATACATGAAAAAATATTCCCGAGACTCCAAGAGAAGCGGTCAGGCGGTGTCAACTGCCCCGTCCGCAAGCCAAAAACTGTTGTCTAACCGCCAATGTTATTGCGACATCTACTATGTGTATACTTAGCAAATATTAAATGCTGGTTGAAAATTAGTTCAAGTCTTACGTAAAAAAAAAAAAAAAAAAATAAAAAAAAAACACTTCACACTAATTCTGGCCTCATTTCGGAGTCTGCCTTTCATTCTTCCCTTGCCTCAAACTCGAGCCATCACCGCCAAATTCTTTTATGAATGATCTTTCCTTCGATTCAGACTAACGCTTTAATCTTATAAATTCACATCCAAAGTCCCTACTCTTGGCGTTATCTTTAATATGATATAATGAATGACGACATAAACAAAATTCAAGTCTATATAATCCACAACTCTGTTTCATATAGTGAATATTCATAAATGGTCCAAAACAGCCATCAACTCCGTTTCTATCATCGAATAGTCATGAACATAGTCTATATAACCCACAACGATACTCCTGAAGCCCTAGCCAATAGCTTGAATTGTCTGCCGAATCCTCACTGATATTCCTTATACGAGTATTTCGGTGAAACGTCATAACTTGGCCGTCAGTCACGAACTGATCTCTCCTTACTTGAAAGTATTTTTACGATGACAAAGCAAAGACGTGCAAGACGGCTAATAATAATACAAACAATTTACACGAACACAGCAGTTATGAGGTGATACATAGGGTGCGCTTAGGTCCTGGGTGCGCTCACACTACAGCTAAACCTAGTCGAAACTCACTTCACGAACCCTACAAAATACATGCGCCATTTCCTTATAATAAATACACTCATGCGTTCCCCTGAACACTTGAGAAATAATATTGACCAATTTTGACATTTTTCAATAAGACTGATTCATAAATGCAGCAAAATGAAAGCCTCCCTCACAGAACTTAGCTATACCTCACCAGAAGCAAATATCACTGGCAATGCCGAAATTCGAATTATTTCCCAGAGCGTAACAAAGGCTTTTCCAGCCGTGTGTTTGTAATCCACCTGGGTTCGTTAGAGCTTCGACGAAGTCAGCTTTTCAGCATCGTCCGTTTTCGAACGGCTACGTTTATATTTACAGGTAACAACAATTGCCTCCCCCTACGCTTTCTTTGCCTTTTCAGCCAAGGTATGAGGTTGATGCTCTTTTAGATGCCGCTGATTTAAAAAAAAAAAAAAGCATGAACAATGGATTTTACATCAGCCATACTATCCATAGTGGGCAGACAAACAATGCCAGTGCTAATAAGATCTTCTATTATAATCTGACAATGGCAATCCTATCGAATTTGTCCATCTCCCTTTCTGACTTGGCTATACCACAGCAGCGCACAGATGAACAATAGAGTGACGGGAATATTCACTTGGCAATGGCTCCCAAAGAAATTAAGAGAGAGAGAAAGGAGCATATTCACTTGGCAATGGCTCCCAAAGAAATTAAGAGAGAGAGAGAGAGAGAGAGAGAGAGAGAGAGAGAGAGAGAGAGGAAGAGAGAATGTCCCGCCTATAACTGAAATGTTCTTCACCAGGAGTTATATTATTTTCGTTCCAGTTTTCATTCCTTCTTTAACTGGTTTCGATTTTCTTGTTCATCGCCTTAATTTACTACCTTATTCACCACCTTCATTTTCCCCCTTCACCTTTAATCTTTTTTTATTGCAACAGTACCCGTAGCCAGGACAACAGAATCTTATTATATTCCATAATTCATCTAATATTCAGAAATGTCAAATCCTATTCTAAAGCACAGATCAGAGGGACGAGCGCCCAAACCCGAAAAAAACGAGAAAAAAGTAAGAGGTAGTTGTTGGGCCGGGGGTAGAGAGAGGTGCTGAGTACCATAAAAAATCACAATTAGCATCACTATACTCTGTTTTTTTTTCATCTGTCCATCCGCCTATGGTGTTTGTGTATGGTAACACTGCGTCCCGGTAAATAATTACGCTGTGTGTAAGTGTTAGGTTAAATAAAAGGATATCTGGGTGTACATTTCCAACTGAAAAGTGTTTTAATAATTTACTGTATGCGAATTACACCGTTAATATTCGAAATAGGATATTATTATAATTGTTGAATGTGAGCTGAATGTAACCATGTGAGCTGAGTGTTACCATGCAAAAACACCACAGGCGGATGGACAGATGGAAAAAAACAGAGTATAGTATCAGTTGCGAACATTTAACTTAAGCTCATAAAAGCTATATATTTTTTGTATAACACGTATCAAGATTCTAAAATTTAAGTAATGCTACAGTTTTCGAGTAACTAGAGTATCAAAAACTGTATTGATAATATATGCTTATTTAGCTCATAAAAAGGACAGGTCCATAATTTTGCCTGCCTAACAACATCAGTAACTTATTCCTCCGACTGCAATATCGACTTTCAGTGTCCATGATGTTTGTCGCTTCATATAACTTTTAATAAATCAGTCAGTCAGATTGCAATAGTTAGTAAACTATATAAAAGCAGCCTTCGGGTGAATTACACAAGTTATGTTAGAGAAGTTAAGCGTTCAAGGGTTCCAAGTCGCTTGAATCGCTTGCTGGTGTTCTCTTGATATTAGAATTTAATGCAACCTGTGCATAAAATTCTTTTTTTCTTCTGCACATCAAAGTTCATCCACACAACTAAACATTCAAACTATGAAAAATCATTTCATCTCAAACAAAAATTTCCCGTTTTCCGTCAATGCGTTTATGCTTGTTTATCATATATTTCAACAATATCCTCTCAAAGGGCGCACCCTGTTTAAATCTACCTGGTAGAAGAGAACCGTCCCACTAACGAATTCTAAATAATCAATGAAAAGCTATACGCGTGAGCCTCTCCCTCTCCCCCTCTCTCAAATGAACTCTGACCTCTCAGTCGCATAATATCATCAGCTGCTTCAGCTCCTGATGGCTCTGTGTCTGAATTTTTCATGATATCCGACTGAGACCTTAAGATTACGGATGTAATTGGTTCACCGCATCACAGCAATAGTCGATGTACGCAAACATACTACCATACATAAATGCTTGAACGAACACGACGCCTCGACATTCGTGCCGTTCAAGTCAGGACTAAACATGGACGAGCTGTTATTCATCTCCGCTTAGTAACGGTAAATGTGGCAAAAGAAGACCAAGGAGTCACTGTCACCCATGTTCCAGCGCAGAAAGGGTTAAGTTTAAATGCTGGGCAGAACACGTGCGCTGCGCATATACAATACACTTTGGATGTAAGTTATCGCCAGAGTATACTGGATTCGAAATTAAGGGTTTTTTCATCACTTCATTATATCTTTTTTCAACATCTCCTACAAGGATTGGCAAGGCAACGGACAGTATCACATCCACACTTTAAGTTTAATGGCTGAATCATGGATGCACCCATGCTAGAAAACACTCCATGCCAGGAAACTCCAACCCTTAGACCCTGCACCATTCACCTTTCTGATCTAGCCATTGTACGTCTTCCTCTCTTTCCTGATATCGCTTCCACATTATACACTCTTTTCACCTAACTGCCATCTCCATCCTTTCCCCAAGACCAGACCTTCTCAATACACTCGACCACATATCCACTTATGATAACCATTGTTACTACATCTACTACGTATCTCAATATTAGGTATCCTTTCAATTCTTCATAGCCAAATAATGCTACATACACAGGCGTTTATACAACTTCTGCCCATAATTCTTTCCTTCACATTCAACATCCATACTTCACTTCAATAGTGGAGAAGTGGCTCAACAATCTATCCTATTCGATTATATACATATATATGTATATATAATATAAAACAGGAACAATATGGCCGGCAGAAACTTCAGCGTTTCTAGTTATATGTTTATTTCTTTCCATTAACAATGTTTTAAGAATAGAAATCACATCTTTAGGGCCCTGAAGATGAGATTTAAATTCCAAAAAACGTTGGAAATGAGAAGAAATAAATTTATAACAAGAAATGCTGAAGTTTTTGCTGCCCATATTGTTTATATTTAAAATTCGACTTTCCACAAGTGACAATACCATTCATTTATATATATATATATATATATGTGTGTGTGTGTGTGTGTGTGTGTGTGTGTGTGTGTGTGTGTATCTTGTTGAAATATGCACTAAGTCACTAACGACACGTTATCGGATGGGATGCAGTAGGGAACTGACCATGAGACCAATTGTTGCTACGTAGTCGTTCGTCAAATTGGCGAAATAGTCTATATACAATATTTATTGGGAAAAAAATCCAGATTTTCAATCTAGCAACTAGCGTAATTTTCTTGAGGAATTCTGTCTTTATCTTGCAAAATGTTTAATTCAGTCACTTTTTGGAAATGGTCAACATTTCAGTAAATCATTAATTAAATACGCATATTTTAGTTACTTGTTTTTTTTTAATAAGCAATATCATATGAAAGGAAACATTATGAGCAAGGAGATACTGTTACATTGCTTGTGAATAAGTTTAAAATTAAAAGTGATTATAATAATAATGACAAAATAAGCAAGTTTTGAATATGCATAATATTACTACGGATGTCATATTTTCTTATATATTCTCTATTATCAGACCAGTATGACCTGAAACTTGCCAGAAATATAAACATGAAGAATATATAAATATATCGGTAAAATTTGATCGTTGCGTTTCCCGTATAACAACTAATCCTATTTCCCTCTCAGGCAGGGAACCAGTCTGATGTCACGATTACCAGTGATAATGTTTCATGAAATTTATGTTACGGGTTAAAAGTTGCCCGTTCTACTCTATAACTGGCTATTCGGGTAGTCGGTCAACAGTTACTGGCCGTGGAAACTGCTGCCTTGCAGTCTTACTATTAGTAAAAGGCTGGGCCCACCGCCAATAACTGTGGAAACTGCTGCGTTGTAGTCTTACTTTTTAGTAAAAGGGTAGGCCCACTGCCAATAACTGGAAAAACTTGCTGCCCTTGTAGTTTCTAACTTTTTAGTAAAAGGCTAGGCCATAAACCGCCAATAACTGTAGAAACTGCTGCCTTGCAGTCTTACTTTTTAGTAAAAGGGTAGGCCCCACTGCCAAAAGAACTGGAAAACCTGCCTGTGCCTTGGTAGTCTTACGTTTTAGTAAAAAAGGCTAGGCCTACCGCCCAATAACTGTTGGAAAACGTGCTGCCTTGCAGTCCATTACTTTTTGTTAGTAAAAGGGATCGAGGCCCACCACCAATAACTGTGGAAACTGTTGCCTTGCAGTCTTACCTTTTAGTAAAAGGCTAGGCCCACCGCCAATAACTGTGGAAACTGCTGCCTTGCAGTCTTACTTTTTAGTAAAAGGCTAGGCCTACCGCCAATAACTGTGGAAACTGCTGCCTTGCAGTCTTACTTTTTAGTAACAGGCTAGGCCCACCGCCAATAACTGTGGAAACTGCTGCCTTGCAGTCTTACCTTTTAGTAAAAGGCTAGGCCCACCGCCAATAACTGGAAACTGCTGCTTTGCGGTCTTACATTTTAACTATGGACTTTTTGTCAAAGGTGAGGCCCACTGCCAATAACTGTGGTTGATGGCAGCAAGGGCATGTCGTCGTAAAAACCCCTTTGCCAAATAATAAACCATGTCTGATGTTGTAAGGAAAGGCGCATCAGGCAACCAATCCTTAGATGTAGGTGGGGAAGAAGAAGAATGGCTATGATAGAGGGCGGTTACCAGGAGCAATATTCTCGGGAAACATGCTGTCACCTCCCATTTAAGTGTTTTATGGTTTTTAAAGCTGCCATTTCTTTGCCGATTTACTCCCTTAATTTAAATGTACGTTGATTAAGCAACGTTAACATGACGCTAGATTATCATCCATATAATCGAACTATCTAATCATATCGCTGCCATCACCTCAATGTTAGCTTTAGCTGATCTTGTGAAAACAGGAATTTCACAAAATCTCTGAAATGTTCAGGGAATTCATGAAATCACCAATTCACTTAGGGACATTTTTATATAGGAGGGGTTAGTACTAACACGGCGAAAAAGTGATTCTACACTGTTCGCCGAGTAGTATACTACTAGCAACTCGGGGATCAAATGTGTTTCGCTGTGTATAGTACTAGCTCTCGAGGATTAAATAAAACAGTGATTCAGCTACACTGTTTCACCGTCTTTAGTACTATAAAAACAGCCCCTCGGGAATCAAATGTATTTCGCCGTGTTTAGTACTAGCCCCTCGGGGATCAAATAGTAGATTCACATCAACCGTTCATTTGATGTCTAGGCCAGTCCCTTACGGCGCTCCTAATTGGCTGTTGATAAGCCAATCATAGGGCTGGAAACTCTGTCTCTCGAGAAAGTTCACATGGGTAGGATCTATGTTCCACGTCTCCTATGGGATACGTCTTTCAAAAGTATCCCTTAGGAGAGGTGGAACATAGATCCTGTCTATGTGAACTCTCGAGAGAGACTGAGAGTTTCCAGCCCTGAGATTGGCTTATCAACAGCCAATTAGGAGCGTCGCAAGGGGCTGGCCTAGACATCAAATGCACGGTTGATGTGAATCTACTATAATACTAAACACAGCGAAACAGTGTAGATGAATCACTGTTTCCCTATGTTTATTACCAGGCCCTCGAGAGTCCGTAAATGAATTGGTAATTTCACGAATTCCCTGAGAATTTCGTGAAATCCCTGGTTTCACAGTCTCACACACATACTATGTCAAGTTAACTGTTCTTTGGGGCACAGCTGACTGACGAGGTACAAATGCGGTATTTTTTCGGCCTATCTATCATTGCGACCATATTAAACTAGAAAATTGCCGACTTCCTTCTCGTTAGCGGCATGGGTACATCATGACGTCGGCTGAGTCCTTCAGTCTTACCATTCCCTACTGTCAACTTTGAATATGAAAACTTTCAAGAAGCGTCGTAGGAAATTAAAAATACTTATAAAAAAAACTTACCTTCGTCAGGACTGCATCTGTTCTGCTTTGAGTTGCTTCTTTCACAGACACACACACACAAACAAAAAAGATGTTTGTGAACAAGTATTCAATCGATATGACACTGGATCTAATGCCCTTGAGAATTTAATGCAACATTTCTTTCTCGGAACCGCGACCTACAATGACGAATTCATGTTATTTTCACTATATCGAGACTCTCCTCCTTAGTGTGCAACTGGGGCGTTTGATATCGTAACAAACCTTGACAATGCTTAACAATTCAATTATTCATGGTGACACCACTGCAACTATTTACTGAAAATCACACATCGGTCACGCCTGACCATCTGTTTAATCTCTTTCGACGGTCAACCTTGCAAACACCTACCGTGACGATAAAACAATGGTTTACGGAGGTTGACTAAAAGATCATATTGCACCTCGGGAAAGGTTTTCTGCTGACCAGGGCGTCGGGTGCAGGCGTATAATCAAGGCTGCGTCACAAAAACTTAATGTGTGGCATCTTTTAGTATCTTATCAATCACTACTGCACTAAGCGGGGGATATAGTAATCGATACTAACGGAAGACTTTGGTAGTCTGCCTTCAAAATTGGCAATTTGGTGGTCTGGCGACATTCAAACGCTAGATGTTAGACATCCAGCTTCGTGTGACATCTCCGCACCATCGCCCCTCCCTCCACCCCATAAAAATGTTCACAACATTCCTCTTATTATACACAGTAATTTCAGTTAGATGGCACTGATGCTCTAATGTGACTTGCAAAACCTTCAGGTCACAAGAAACTTCTCACTCATAAGCAAGAAGTTGACTTGTTAACGTCAAATTCAGGTGTAATTATGAACAATATCCGATAAACATTTCTGCAATACATATTAAGAAAGAGAGAATCGTTAATAAATAAACTAATATAACCGAGGAGCATCATACAAAGCATAGTCCATTACCATTTCGGTAACAGACTCCTTACAAATTTCAGTGTCTCAGATGAGTAACACCTTGAGTGTGGAATTATTTCTGCTCAAATGAGAGCCGTCAGCGAACACTGACGACCGCACGCGTAACCGCAGTTCTTGTCACTGGACACTACCGGAGAGGAGTGGTTTAAGAGACATTTTTATCATTTTCGTCAAGCCCGTGACCACCAGAGCTATGTTATTATTGTAACTCATACATACAGAACGCCCACATAGGATAGTGAAACGCTAGGATAAAGAGAATTGCTTGGGTGTACACTTAATTGGAAGTGAACTCAAATCCAAGACCGTGAAAAGCAATTTTATTTTACATACACAATGCCACAACCCACGTTTAGAGAAAATTAGTTGCAAGGTCACTAGATAATGTAAAGCACCTAGGTTACAGGTAATAACAATCTGACCTAAGCGACACCAACCGAGCTACAGATATTGTATTCTTCTTTCCCACCGTTATCCCTACACTAAAAGGTCGGTTGCCTGATGCGCCTTTCCTTACAACATCAGGCATGGTTTATTATTTGGCAAAGGGGCTTTTACGACCGCATGCCCTTGCTGTTATCAACCACAGTTACTGGCGGCGGGCCTCGCCTTTGACTAAAAAGTCCACCTGCAGGGCAGCAGTTTCCACAGATATTGGCGGTGGGCCTAGCTAGCCTTTTACTAAAAATTAAAACTGCAAGGCAGCAGTTTCCACAGTTATTGGCAGTGGGCCTAGCCTTTTTACTAAGAAGTAAGGCTGAAGACAGCAGTTTCCATAGTTATTGGCGGAAGGCCTAGCCTTTTATTAAAAAGAAAGACTGCAAGGCAGCAGTTTCCACAGTTATTGGCGGAAGGCCTAGCCTTTTATTAAAAAGTAAGACTGCAAAGCAGCAGTTTCCACAGTTATGGGCGGTGGACCTAGCCTTTTACTAAAAAAGTAAGACTGCAAGGCAGCGCAGCAGCTGTCCTTTTAGTCGCCTTTTACGACACGCAGGACTTAAGGTGGTAGTATTCTTACACCTCTACCACAAGGACATTCACAGATACTCTTGTCATTGACGCTGAACAAACTAACTTAAAGCAGAGGATCCACAAAATGGACCACAGGAACCCTGACAACTGTATTTGCTTTGCAATAGATGAACGAAAAATTCTGAGGAGAAAAAAACGAAATGTCAAAATTACCCGTTGCATATACCTTGAGAAATGAAAGTTTAAAAACCCAATGAAAACTTTTAGTACGCACATCCATATATATATATATATATATATATATATATATATATATATATATATATATATATATCGTCAATGTTGGAGAACCAGGGTTCGTTCCTTATCATAGACGGAGCAATTTAGGCACGTTCCGTTGAACCCCACTATTAATTTATTAATCTCACTATACAATACAGCACCGGGTAATTTTTATACGACGTTGCACCCAGAACAAAGCAGGGCAAGCCTACCATCAACAAACATTTATCTATTACGAACTGAGAGTTCAACAACTGAGAAAAGGGAACATTTTAGCAGATAGCTGACGTCACTGCAATTCTTTAAATAAAATTCTGTACCGTCAATAAGCAGACATCGAAAGAGAAAGGGAAACAACCTCAAAGCATGGCTGTTGGTGTTCTGCTGATTATAGTAACCGCGACGCTCTGGGAGAGTAAGCCAAACAACGGTTCGCTCGTTGTATTAAAAACGTATGCAGTTGACAAACACGGCACTCTCCTTCTCTGAAAATTTAGTTATAACATACACAAATTATTCCTGTTTCCTTAAAAACATTTCTTAGCTTTTACATATAGAAATATGCCTCATTATTTATTTATTTATTCATGCGTGGAATGTATATTCAGTTCTTCCTATACAAGCTAAGCTTAATTTCCATTATCTTAAACATACGTTAATTGTTCGTTGAGGGAGCTTACTAAGCGCGTTCACGGCCTTCGGTTTTTTTTAAGAATGTATGATCACATCATCATTACATATTATGACAATTATATGAATCATGAAAAAATCATGCCAAGGTCATGTGTACTGGATTATCTAAGTGTAAAAGTTTTTGGATAATATTTAATACAGAAATATGACAGAATATCGTGACCCCATCATAAGTACTGCATTAATTATGATATTGGAAGGGTTCCAACTTCTTGGCGTAATTTCATTCTTAACGCAATTTCAATACATTCTATGGACAAGTGTGCCGATTATTCAGAAACCAACTTAATGGTTTAACTAAACAACTGTTTTGTTCAACATTGGGAAGCAACACTTGCGAACTATGCAAAATTACATACTATACACACGCAACCAGCAAAACTCAAAATACTCAGACAAAACAAGTCGAATTTCTCCTAAAAGCATAATTACAAGCACTGGAAGTCAGGAAACATATTAAGAATGATTACACTAATAATGATAACTCCAAAGTTACGTTCAGGATTGAAAAATGATAGCCACTGGCTAGGTATTTTAGGCGAATAACACGACTAATGACATCGCAGCATTTCATCATAACCACAGCAGAGCTGCTCGAAAATCTCATAAACAGAAAAAACAAAACAAAAACAAAAACAACAATATAGGTTGCCAAGGTGCTGCTTCGGAGTACGCATACTAAGCAAGATCAGCTAAGTACAGTTGAAAGCAGCCTCGCATGAGAAGTGCTAGTCTTAAAACCTAAAGATAATTTGTGACGATCGCTGAAAAACTAGAAAGTAGCATATTGGCGGCACTGATATAGTTTGACTGGCCGTGAAGGCCCTGTCGACTAGACAAAAAATTAATGTCTGGCACCTGGACAATAGAAAAAATCACACTATAGCACATACAATATATATATCAATATATTAATATATATATACTATTTATATATGCATACTATATATATATATATTATATCTATATTATATATATATATATATATATATATAAAAGGGAGGTTGGAGATGAGTGAAGATTTGAGGAAGGTAACAGACCTGACTGACAACAGAGGCTCAATAACGCAGAGGGCCTTTGCGTCACGTGGCGTTACAGGCGATTATAATATAATAAATAAATAGATAAATATATATATATATATATATATATATATATACGTGTGTCAAGATTAACGTAATAAATATACATATATAATATATATACTATATAAATGTATATAAGAATCAAAGTGGCCTGTAATACTGTCTTGAAAAACTGTGAGTTCGCTATTCTTGACATGATCCTACAGGCGTTCATAACAACAGTATAACAGTTCTTAACGCGCTACTTTATGCCGCGAACACCTAAATACGTAACGTCGTAGGCCTAGAACGCTGCATTACTTTTACTTACAGCAAAGTAATAAATTGATTTTAGAAAGGCGTGGGTCTCGTGGATGAGAGAGAGAGAGAGAGAGAGAGAAGAGAGAGAGAGAGAGAGAGAGAGAGAGAGAGAGAGAGAGAATATATAACAATTGCTTACAAGGCATAGACGATGAAAAAATATAACTTATTTAGACCTACTCTCGCCATTTTTCTTAGTACAATATCAGACTTTGCTAACTTATTCAAAAGATATTACTAAAGATGCCGATCAGATCTAAATCAGCTTTCGCGAGATCTGTGACACAATTTCATTAGCTGTAGGCAGAGGGGTTCATGTAGATTCTAGGCCTACACTATATTCCACTTTCCTCCAGAGTAATCTGTACTTATATCCCAGCTCCCCCGAAATTAATTCCTCCTCATAACGAAATATTCTCCCTCCCACCTCAAGTCAGACCTTAGCCAGAGACTGTATGGGAGGCAGTCTCTCCATCATATTCATTTACAAGGGAGTCCTCCCAACATCAGCCTCGACGAATTACAAGACCTGGGCTTCGACTTAATCTAATTAAGGCTGAAACGATGTTTGATGTGAACCTCGTAAAACAAAAAAATACTCTTGCCAGACATCTTGCTGAAAAGCGTTCCCAAAATTCTATATTAATTCAGAGGTTTAAAAAGGAACTTTGCCAGTCACTTATGAGGTTATAATGATTTACCATAGAACTTAATTTAAAAAAAAACATCTAACATTTGTTATATTTTTTACCTCATCCTGCTATTCGTTGAAAAAAAAAAAAACTAACTTCTGCTTTACATTATTAAGGACATTATCTGGAACACCCGAATATTTCAAAACAATATGTTTAAACTTCAATGCTTCTTATAGGAAGCATTGAATTTTAAGCAAATTTCGAAAGAATTAAGTATCAAATTTGAATTACTAACACAACAAATATCCGCTTATCCTACAAAATTTGTTCATAATACAAAGGACTTTTAATACCAACAACACGGATATAAAGAATGCGGTAGTTAGAAGTTGATTGTTGCAAATGCTTTTACCACTACATACAACGATCGTTTCTCGTTATCCAAAACGACCACGTATTAACAAGCAGTAAAGTCGCGCACTTAGCAAGTCAGGACTGACGGCTTCGAAAAACTGAATAATCGAACAATTCCGTTACGACTGGAACACTTAAACTGAAGGCAATCATATTACAGAATGTGTGTGAATATGTTTGTGTTTATTCCGTGCTGTTATTAAATGGGAAATGATGTAATGTCGTTTTCAATATCAGTATACATACATAATGGATGTTGCCTTATTCCTTTAAACAGATATTTGTTGAAGTGTTCACTGCCGTGACTAATGGAGCTGTCAAAGCCGATCTTGCGCACGCGCGAGCACTTGAGAAAAATTTTACAACCAGAGCGCGAAATTGTACAAAGCGCATTCCTGATATAACATGACCATTTTCCTATGCGATAAATAGTCTCAACAAAATTAACATCCTCCAAAAAATCACGATCGTCATGAAAGCCATGAACACTCAAACTCGGCCAAAAGTCGGCCACCTGTCTACGACCTTGCCCGGAGTAGTACTACCTATCCATTGCCGAGACAGGTATCGAGACGGACACCGGTGGAGTTTCATTTTGTAACTGATGGCCTGGTAAGTCCTAAACACAAAAAATGTTAAAGAAAATATAGTCATTTCATATTAAGGATGTAGGCTACGTGCCCCATATACAAGAATCATTTGCATTTTTCTGACTTTCTATAGATAGCATTTCAGCCAAGATGGTTCTACGTGAACTTGCGATATGCCATTTGTATTTTTTTCTGTGATTTCATTTATATACTACAACTGAGGATGATACTAAGCCTGCTTTTAATGGCGCTTAATCATTACGGGGCGAAGCTAAAGGGCTACTACTAACAATTAAAACTTTAAAAAAAATACTAGGAAATATCAGACTAACAGACGTTACAATTTAAAAACCACAAAGAATAATTCTAGTAGTGTTTGCAGGTATTACAAAATCACAATAGTAAGCAGGTTTCTATATAACATAAGATACAGCTTACTTCAACTAGGCCTACACCCCTCCGTAAACCTAATAACAGCAATCAAGTTGCCCAAAGATGCGTTCGCCTTTGTTTAGCAATGCATGGATTTTTAAAAAATCTTGAGACTTAATATTTCCAAAACTTTATCGATCATAAACAGGTCATTCGCTTATAAAGCTAGACTACAATAAACTCAAAGTTTTCTTTACTTGCCCGAGTAAAAGGTGACATGGGAGACAGTCCAAACTGACACTTGAAATAATCGAAGAGGGAAAAAATCTAACGAAAGTGGTTGCTTGCTGTAAGCTATTCGCATCATAGATAACCGCTATTCGCTTTGTGTACGTGAGCGCATGTAATACAAACTGCCATTCAGTCACTTTCTTCTTAATAACCAAAAGTCTGACATAAACAAACAGAAAGTTAGTTACCCAAACGAAAGCACTAGAAATAGAGCATTGAAATCATGAAAGGTTCACACAACACAAAATGTGAAAGGATCCGAGTCAAAGAAGCCCATAAAATTTAAGCAAAAGCGTTTCAACACACCGCGCTCAGACACAAGCCACGGTCGAGCGCGGTACAACACATCCACACTCTACCACGGCTGAGGCAACACTGACTTGACATCTAATCATGATGTGCAATCGCTGGAGCCTGCTGGTGGTGATCCTAGTTCGCGTCGTTGTCGTTCGTTAAGGAAAAAATAATACACCGTATTGAGATTTGACGAAGTACTTTAACATTAGGTATGGCAGCTTTTGCTACTGTCATCGTGCAGAAATGTAAACAGATGTGAAAGCTAAGGAGGTCAGCGCTGTTGCGTGGTCATATTGATAATTGCCGGGAAAATTTCGTTTCCATCTTCGACGGTACATATCGTGTGTAAGCTGGCATAATCGGTGGACTAACGCAACATCCTTTAGGACGGCCTTGATGTGCGCAACATCGCTAAAGAAATAGAAAGTTAAAGGAAATACTGAGAGAAAGTTTATTCTCGTCATTTGCTAAACATGCAACAAAAAGCTTTCGGACGAGTCACAGATTAACTCCCTAATTGTGGGAAGATGAGCGCTTAGCTGACGGACTAGACAAGTTTGCTTTCATTTTCGTTGTCATGAGAATCGTATAATTATTATTAAACACCTCGTCACAACAAATGCTTCGAGGGCCGCGCTGAACGTTCCACCTGGAAACCTCCGAAAGTTCAAAAGTAACCTTAGGTCATTTTCGCAGACCAATTACCGAGTGACCCCACCCGCTTCCCCGGGCAAACACACACAACAGGATACGGACGATCTATTTCGTCATGAGCTGTGGGGCCAGGCCTGGTTATGGGTTTCCCCTTATAGTAGGGGGGAGCGGGAGTATGTGGCATGTTGATGGGGTTACAAATACACCTCCCAAGCATAAGGAACGACCTTTCGCGCAAGGTGCAACCCTAAAAAATACGCCATTATTATTATTATTATTATTATTATTATTATTATTATTATTATTATTGAAGGGGTTTAAGGTACTATCTAAAAGCAAAGTTAAGTTTAATGACTTGGAAATATCGCAGCAATCCCACGTTATACTTCCTGTTTCTTTCCGCTTGCTAGTACTTACGAGCGTTGATGTAACATGTAATTCACTTATCGAGAATATGTATGTTGTAAGGTGCCATGTCGGTTTCAGTGTATATATATATATATATATATATATATATATATATATATATATATATATATATATATATATATATATATAATGCCGATTTATCCAAATGAACTAATAATAATAATAATAATAATAATAATAATAATAATAATAATAATAATGACGCTGACGATGTATTATAAAAAATCTAAACAATTAATGATGATGATGATGATGACCACTAATTACGGCTCAGGAACAGGTTCGGTTGCATTTCACTTTCTGCCGTTTTAATATAATTGGAAAAACTATTTTCGCTCGCTCGCGATTCTCTTTCAGATATTATATATATATATATATATATATATATATATATATATATATATATATATATATATATATGAAGCAACCGTATTAGGCTGATGGAGATTATGTGTTTTCTCTAATATTCTTACTAAAATGTTTTCCTTTTACGTCTTTCAGGCAAAACTTTATTTTCGCTCGCTCACGATTCTCTTTCACATATGCGTATATATATATATATATATATATATATATATATATATATATTATATATATATATATATATATATATATAGTATATATATATACATATATATATATATATATATATATATATATATATATATATATATATATTATATAATATATATATAAGAAGCCACCTTATTAGACTGACGGAGATTATGTGTTCTCTAATACTTTTTACTAAAAAATGTTTTCCTTTTACGTCCTCCACTTCTTCGCACGATCAGTATTAATGTTCGTAGTTATTGTTATTGTCAGACTTGTTGTTACTAAAAAAATAATTGAATGACGTACGAACTCTTTTATACGTGTTTACGCCTCTCAACTCGGAAAATTTGTTTATTTGGTTAACAGGTATTGACTTGCACGCTCGCTCCTGATGCGAGTTCTGTTTGTGGACGTAAAAAGATATTCTGGACTGATTGACTGTATCATGATTAGCAAACTGGCGTAACAGATCAAGAAGACTTTGTTAATGAATTCCAAGCAACGGTCATCACAAATTTTCATTACTGTGCAGAAAAGTGACTGTAGACAGAGGCTATGAATACAAATATATCCGGGATTGAATGTTTAACATGTTCTGTTTACACAAGCGATCGCCTTTCTATCCCGCAAACTATGTACTAAAACACACACACATACTATATATATATATATATATATATATATATATATATATATATATATATTATTTTTGTGTATATATATATATATATATATATATATATATTATATATTATATATGAATAACTTGATCACGAAGTATATGAAACGTGATGCTATGTATAAATAAAGGTTTTTTGCCACGAAGGAAAAAATGAAAAAGCGAGATAGCCAAGTACTTTCGGTCCTGTTCGGACCTTTACTGAGGCAAACTGATTTTACAGAGAACAACATAGTTTGTATATTAAGCCATCTTTTGACTATGTTGTTCTCTGTAAAATCAGTTTGCCTCAGTAAAGGGTCCGAACAGGACCGAAAGTACTTGGCTATCTCGCTTTTTCATTTTTTCCTTCGTGGCAAAAAACCTTTATTTATATGTATATATATATATATATATATATATATATATATATATATACTATATATATATATATATATATGGCGCCAGGAAACCAGTATTGTTGGAGCTTCTCTAATATCAAAGCGTCTAAATTTATGTCTTAAGCTTAGCCGCTGTTATCAGTTTGTGAGACCCAGAAGATTCTCAGCCTGTGGAAAAAATGTATATAATATATTTTATAGGTCAAATATCTTACGTGTAAGTAATACAGTATAGGTATCATATGCATATTGTATTATACGTCATATGTGCGTAAGATATGATAAATCTATTGCATACATATGATGTATGATAATATATAATGAATTATGATTTAAAATTAATTATATATTTAATTATTATTTGAGTGTTGTGCATTTTCACTTCAAATGAACAGCAAGACCGTATGCGCATGCGCACCCTTTACGCGGTAAATTGCGGTAGATATTTAGCTTGATATATAACGAGGACTCAGTCGTGCTTAGCCTGGACACCCAAGTTACTGTTTCTCATCTTGCTCGGCAAAACCTAGTAACTCTCTCTCTCTCTCTCTCTCTCTCTCTCTCTCCTAGTTTCTCTGATTTATGAATGTATTTCGAAAATGTATTTATTGTGTATTATTAGTATTCGACGTCATCGATTATAGAGAATATAGGGTAAAAATTACCATCGTTTTCATATCAGCCACACACAACCTTCTTTACAGTTACGTCTAATTTTGCTCGACCGGAATCGTCCAGCAAAGGAGTCAGCAACGACGTCACTAATGACAGCCGGCAACTAACTTGATGGGATCCTCGGAACCCTTCCTAATCATTGAGTAATTCATGGACCCGTGAATTCGTAGCAAAAGGTGGCTAATGTACGGTTATAGTATTTTGCAGTAAACTTTTGAAAGTTATTGATCTGGTAAGATTTTTCGTTAATAAAGTCAATTCGTTGTTTATGCAGCTTGTAGATGTTTTTGTTACTATCGTTATTTCAGTAGATGAAACCTATTAACATGGAATAAACACACATTGACTTGAAATTCAAGCTTCCAAAAAATGTTGGTCTCCACCGCCTACCCCAGACCCCACATTGCAGTGGCAACTGATCATGATACAGAGCCAGTGGCATGCCACGACTCTAACCACTATACCAGTGAAGCAACTATATATATACTCATTCATATATTAACTCGCGAGTAGCTTCTTGAAATCGAGTCCAAAGCCATTCCTATCATGCGCACTTACCTTGACCAGGATTCGAACCTATGCATTTTAGATTGGAAGTAGGATAACAGTGACTTGCTGACTGGCCGAGTAACTAAAGGCTTGTCCACAATAGGAAACATTGTTTGCAAACAAAGTTTGCGAACAGTGTTTACAAACACGGTTTCCTGTCCAGACCTCAGTTGTCGTCAGGATGCTTGTCGGTGCAACAGCCTCTGTATTCTACTTGGATATTTTAATGCACTCTAGGAGGGATAAGAGAAAGAAGAAGAAATCGTGAAGAAGGCTTTAGAAAAAGGAATCTGTCGTGCTGACTTGCTTCTGGCGTAATTGAAAATACATACACACATACATACATACATATATATACAATGTAGTACATGTGTATATAATACATTATACATGTGTATATATACATATACACACAGAGACACTAAATGTTTTCCATTCTGAATGGGCAACAAATATGCGGTAAAAAGTGTTTGCAAATAGTGTTTCCTAGTGTGGGCAGGCCTTCAGTCACTCTCTCTTAGCTCTAACCCAAAAATGCTGACGTTTGAATTATGTCTAAGGCAGGTCCATTGATCAAGTTATTCCCAAAGTCTGAGTTCGATATGAATGAGCTATTTGTGACTTCATATTTAAAAGTATAAAATTTATACAGGCACGGAACATTCTGCGGGTATCTGTATATATAATGAATATATTCTTTTACGCGTATAGCAGACATCATAGGTAAATTCACCAACAAAGGCTTTTTCTATCTACAGAAGTTTGTGTTAATCTATAGTACTGCAAAACAACGCCAACAGGAACTGTCCTCTTTAATGAGATTCTGTTGATCAGTCGTTGACTAATGAGGCTGTCACAGAATACGAATATATTGCTCAAAATTGGCTGACTTCAAAATCCATTTTCCCTAATATGAGCATATAAATTAAACAATGGTGTTTGCAAGTTCTGCAAGTTTGCGAATGATCCTGAGGCAAATAATTTTTTTTAAAAAGCTGTGTTATTTAGTCATTTAAGTAAACCTCTGGGTATTAATCATTAATTGGCACAGGGAGTGGCCGCCAAACTCTGCAAACATTTGCTGACTCTCGATCCAAAGGCGAAGGAAGAATGGTCGCCTTTTCTGCGCAAACATTTTCCTGTTTTTGATCGAACTCCGGGCTCAGGGTAATGACAGAAAATCTATAACTTGTAAAAGAATTTCCGAATATGTACAGAGTATTTTAGTTATGTCAGCGCTTTGAATGGCGGAACAATGTTAACGAGGTTAAAGAAAGATGAATGAAATTTAAGCAATTCAAACGTACCGGGTGAATAAAACGGAATATTTCATACCGTATTGTATTTTTCTCTTTGATACAAATAAAAAAAAATGGTCCCAGCAAATCTATGGAGATGATTTTGCTAACTTCTTGCCCCATGTCTTGGCACCAGCTGACGTCTGGTCACATTCACAGCTGGGTCATACACACACACACACACACACACACACACATATATATATATATATATATATATATATATATATATATATATATATATATATATATATATTTACGTATATATGTATAGATATGTACACACACACACACACGAACGTCCCGAAAATAAGACGCGTAACAAAGAGCATAATCATCGAGAGACCTTCTTACCTGCGAAGACGATGTATACATTGAGGATTAAGTAACCCGCACCAAAACAAGTTTTCACGTCATTTGAGGTAAATTTTTTTTTTCATTCTTACTTATTTGTTTTCTCCTTCCCATTTCGCAGTAACCCGATCATCCACGACGCAAGCGGTGAACTTGGCTACCCGCACCAGAGAGCGTTGCGCCGAGAACCAATGTGGGTGTTTGTTTGCCCTTTGCGGTGTGAGTGTGATAGACCTGCTTTTACAGTATTATTCCTTTGCTTTTGAGCTGATCATTTGAGTTTAATAAATGAAGACCTCTCCCATATTCTTTCTTTTATTCTGATGAGTGTGTATTTCAGAAGGGGCTCTGAGCGTGAGCATGACAAAACGGCGATCCTGCAGTGCTCGAAGATTTCAGGCATTTCTCAATATTCGGTAAACAATCATTGACGTGACTGAACGAATCGATTATCTATGCTGGTCCAATAACGATTTCTTAATTTCTTATCGCTCCCCTTACCTTGTTTTCTCTGTATAGCGATATATATATATATATATAGTATATATATATATATATATATATATATATATATATATATATATATATGTATATATATAGTATATATGCTATAATACATATATATATATATATATATATATATATATATATATATATATATATATATATAATAATGCAATATAAAAACACTGTATCGTGCTTCTAAGAAAATAGATAGAGGGATCCACAGTAATATCCTTGTTTATCTAGATATAATATGTTTATACAAAGCTTAAAGCTTTCGTCCATCCATATTTATACTATATTATATATAGTATAAATATGAATTGTGAAGATATATAGAAAAGTTAAAAGAGTATTCTGGTCATTACACATACACAGACAGATGCCAAGAAAACCCTTATGAAGAAATTCCGAAGCCCGGGCGAGTTTCGAATTCGCATCCGGAATATCAGACATAGGTATACCGACATCCACTTGACCACAAAGGAAAGTACTATAGGGCTATGCCCCCTCATTTGTAGGTTACACAAATATTTGAAATTCAAATACATTTACTAGAGCTGGAATAGACCCACCTCGACGTTCGTAGGCAAGTGTCGAATCGTTCATTGCTTTTTAGATCGAAATATATTTCAAGAGTTTACATGTCACTTTTTCCTAGACACGTAAGTGATTTAAATAACCTCAATGCCCTCTAAACACGTGGCTAAACGACAGATAAAATCACGCCCGCGCGGGAATACATTTATACCTTCCTGGTGGTCAAATGGATCTCGGTACCTCGTTTTGATATTCCGGATGCGAATTCGATTCCCGCCTGGCAGTCGGAATCCCTGCAAAAGCTTTTTCTTTATATATGAGGCTTTGTAGTTACAAGTGCATCCAAAATGTGAAAAATCGAAACATTAGAAGGGCATTGGGGTTACTGAAAATTACATATGATTTTCATAAAAAGCGCCCAGTAGGTATAAATGAATAGATGTAGAAATAAAGAAACCGAGACACTCGTAACGTGGCAGAAACAAATCAATATTCATCGTCACGTTCATACATGTCTGATGAATTGTGGATGATCCACCGGTGCAGAAAACTCCCAAACAGCACGAGCTGCTCCTTGCAACTACACAAAAGGCTATTCAACAGCTCATATGAAACTCGCTACACACAAACTGCGCCAGTCACACTCTCTTGCTCGTTTTCTGGCAATTCTTGGATACCAGGGTCCCTCCTCTCCAAGACCTCCTGCGCCCATCTCTCCAGTACTTTCTAGGTCTTCCTCGCCTCTTCCCTCCTAATACTTCTGAATTACATACTCTGTTCATCCGCCTATTGCTCTCCATTCTTTCCATGTGGCCAAACCGTCTCAAAATACTCTGACCCATTCTTTTACCTTTGCAAGCCTTTTTACCACTTCTACGTATTACCATGACTATAACCTTTCAGTTTCTCTATTGCTATATAGATTAAGCAAACAATTCTCCATCTTAATATCATAAAACCCTTTTTTTTTTTTTTTTAACTTAATGTCCACACTTCACTTCCATAAAAAAGAGTTGGCCCAACAATTCCTTCATGCAATCCCACCTTGGCTTCACGATCTTTTCCTCATGCCTTCCACTTTCCTTGCTTCAGCTTTTGGTGACAAAACCCTTCTCTCGTCCTACCATGATCTGTTACCCTTCTTCTCTTATTTTCGTTCGCTGACTTTTCTAAGAACTCCGGTTAGAAAGATAATGAACAAGAATGAAGACAGCACGTCCTCACCCTTTTATAGTACATTCTAGCAAACGCTTCACCTCATGATAATCACTTTTAATTATTGTTCTAGACAACTTATCATCTATAACAGATACACTCATTACTCCACCACATTAACTCTCTATCAATCCTATAAAATTTTCTTGGGATATGTGTACTACATACAGCGTTTTCCCTTAACTTTCACACTACCCGCATCAATGTTTCCTAATCAGCAATCATTTCATCCACACTACTTCTCCTTGACTAAACTTATCCTAGCCTTCCCCTCTCAGCATTTCGTCGTCTGTCTTATTTTTTTCAATCAAAACACTACAATACATTTTCCCTGGTATAATAAGGAATGACATACGCTTATTATTCTAATATAATCAGGAATATAAAATTTAGGCCAAAGACCAACCGCTGGGACCTATGAGGACATTCAGCGCTGAAAGGAAAATTGAGAATTAAGGAGGTTTCAAAGGTGCAGCAGGAAGAAATCCTCTCAGTTGCATGTTGAAACAGTTGTTAGGATAGGGTGAAAGGAAGGATGGAAGAGAATATGAACGGAGGAAATTAGGCGAAAGATTTTGCTGCTGACATGATGATAAAGTTATTTTTAATTACTCGAGTAGAATTCTCTCCGATATGGAGAAAAAGATTTGATGTAAAGGTTTCAATTATGTTTTATCTTTCTGCAAACCTGATTTTATAGACCATTTTTGGACATTTGAAATGTTGTTCAAGGCATACCTAATCATTCCTTTTGTGACAGGGATAATAAGGGTTATGAGTGTTTCAGGTGCTCACTGAAGCATCTAGCGTTTTCTTCATTTTATGATAGGGACAGAAATTCTTTTGTACTACATAATATTTCCAAGGAAGAACACGAAGTTTTGAAGAATCTGGCTAACGATAGATCTGCGGTAGTTTTGAAACCAGATAAAGGTAATGAGGCAGTTTTAATGAACAAGGATGATTATATTTCTAAAATGCTTAATGTATTGAGTGATCATACCAAATGCCAATCTGTTAAAGATAATATTCTTTTAGCTATTCTAAACAAGGAAGAGAAGATAAACAGGTTTTTCAGAAAATTGAAAGCTGAAGGTGTTGTTAATGATTCTCTGTATTCCAGGCTCTTCAAGTCAAGCTCAAAACCAGGTATTTTATACGGTTTACCTAAGTTCCATAAAGAAGATTGCCCTTGAAGACCAATCATATCTGCTATTGGTACATTTAATTCAAGTTAGCAAAATTTCTGGTACCCACTCTAACACCGATCGCCTCCAACCAATACAGTGTAAAGGACTCGCTTACTTTTGTAAAAGAAATTTGTGAAGTGAATTATGAGCAATGTGTCATGGCCAGTTTTAACAAAATTTTTGTTTACTAACATACCCTTAAAGGAAACAATTGACATATGCGTTAACGATTTGTTTAAAGATGCCGATGAAATTAAAAGGTTTTCTAAACAACAGTTTCATCAGCTGTTATCACTAGCTGTAAGTGATTGTTTCTTTTTATGTTCAACAACAAGTAGACGACGTAGCAATGGGTAACCCATTAGGACCAACACTAGCCAATGCTTTCCACGCTCATTATGAAGAAGAATGGTTGAATGAATATCCGAATGAATGGTTGAATGAATTGTCCCGAAAATGATGATGATACATTCTTAATCTTTAGATCTAACAACCATACCTCACTGTTTTTAGAATACTTGAACTCAAAGCACAGCAATGTCGAATTCACTTCAGAAACCGAGGCAGAAGGAAAGCTGGCCTTTCTTGATATACTAATCAGCCACAGTGGAAACGGTTTTATCACATATGTTTAAAGGAAACAGACTTTCACTGGTTTGACCACAAAAATGTCCCCATTTATTCCTATTCAGTTCAAGAGAAATATGATTAAGACCTTAACACCGGGAGTTTTTAAATATGTTCAAATTATGTTAATATGGACTTGGAGTTTAATTCCATAAAGCAGTGCATATTTTTCAATGGCTTTTAACAAAAATTTTACGGATACGTATATAGGAAAGGAGCTAAACAAATTATAACTTCCAAAACCTACAACTGTTACTGTCAACAGGGTAGTTAAGTATTTTCCCATCGTGTTTCTTGGAAATAGGTCCTTTAATGTTAAGAAAATTCTACCCGCTAATAAACATGAGAGTGGTATTTAAGCCAAAATCTATACTACAAAAATTCTTCAAGTTCAAGGATGTGATACCAACTGAGCCGCAGTCATCTATTGTGTATAAGTTCAAGTGTCATTGCAGTAGTGCATTGTACTTTGGAAAATCTAAACGGCAGTTCAGGGTTCACAACTTCGAACATCTCGAAAGATCTGTTAGGCCATTAGGCATACCACCATTTAGTGCTATTCGTCAACACTCTGAAGAATATGACCATTCTATAAATGTAGATTCCTTTTCAGTCCTTACTTGCAGAACCAACGAAATGGATCTCGGAGTGGTTGAGCTTCTATATACCCTAAGAGATAAACCGTCTCTTTGTAATAATGAAAGGCCTGTTGAACTGCTGTGTTTTTAGACTTTTTTCTGCTCTCTTTGACAACAAACACTGAGTATTTCTCTATATTTTATTTTAAGACTTTGCTGCGGGTTGAGGTTATTATATCTTGTAATTGTGTAATTCTATTTTACTTTGCTTTATCACTTCGTTAATTTTAATGTAACTTTTATTACTTCATTGATTTTAAGTGTAACTAATATTCCATTATAGATTGCCCGATGACGGAGGAAAGTAAATCTCCGAAACTATTCGCAACAAATAAAGATGCTCTTCATTCAGGCCCTGGTTAATATTAATCATATATATATACATATATATATATATATATATATATATATATATATATATATATATATATATATATTCCTATTGACGTTTAATCCTTCTCCCAATTTTCTGTAAATGTTTGTGTAACCATTGGATGAAGTAGACAATTTATTCACATATAAATTTGTACTCAGAATGATCTCTGCTATATGTATAGTGTAATATTTTTTCCATTACCTTCAATTCTTGCTAAGTATTACTCTTGTTTAATACCTCCATAAATCCTTAAGGGTTATTTTGCATCTCTCTCTCTCTCTCTCTCTCTCTCTCTCTCTCTCTCTCTCTCTCTCTCTGTCCTATTTTTTAAAGAACCTCTACCATAAAGGGGTTTTACTCAACATTATTTCCCTGTATTTCTGATTACTAATTCATATTATATGTGCCTTACATCATATTTTGTTACTTAACGCCAACGCATGTACATACCTAATATTTTACACCACATCGGTAAAATACTAACACATTTAGGATACACGAATGTGAAAGCAAACAATTTTAAGCACAACATGCTGATTAAATAAAAAAAGAAAAATCAAGCACAATTGGGTAACTTAGTTCCAGATAACATAGGCCTAACTGAAAACGGAAGTGAAATAGGCCTAGGACTGAAAGACTATAACCAATCGTGCGCATCTCTCTCTCTCTCTCTCTCTCGCTCTCTCTCGCTCTCTCTCTCTCTCTCTCTCTCTCTCTCTAATATATATATATAATATATATATATATATATATTATATATATATATATATATATATATATATATGTGTGTGTGTGTGTGTGTGTGTGTGTGTGTGTGTGTGTTTGTGTGTGTATATATATATATATATATATATATACTATATATATATATATGTATATATATATATATATATATATATATATATATATATATATATTATCATCATCATTTAAAATGTGCACATTCAAAAGAGCGAGTAAAACAAGCAATTCATTTTGCGGGCAATGCTGAAAGAAGAGGAAAAATCTGCTCCTGGGAAAACGACTGATCTCTAGAGGCTACACTTTGTGCCTTGGTTTGTATACATTATCCGGTGTGAGCGTTCTTATCAAATGCAACGTATTTGGCTCTTAAGTCCGGTGAGAAATAACACTGGATGTTCGATTTTTTTTTTTTTTTTCAAAATGATGAACTTTTGGATAAAGAAAATTACTATTCTATCTGATGAATGAAATTCTGGAAACAAAAACGAGTAAGATTTCATTGTCGTTTTAAGAGATAAATTTTTGTGCAGAGTTTAGCTGATGCTGTCTTTTTACTTGAATGATAAGTTCTGGACAAAGAAAAAATGCCGCTTATTTTTATTAATGAAAATATGATAAGAGGACTTATATGCCACTGTTTTTCACCATATTTGATATGCGACTGTTTCTTGCCACTTACTCAGTCAGTACAGAGGTTACTCTGTGGGCGACTTTGGTATTGATGAACGCTTTTCTCCTGTTCGGTAATATCTAAGAGCCTTTTTGTTCTTTATTATATATTGTATTTTATTATTATAATGTGTTTTTGTTTTCATAATAATGTTCATTATTAGTATATTGAATCTTAATGATACATCATAAACAGCCTCTTCCAGGTGGTTTAAATGACACCAAAATCTAGGAAATGAGTTGCCATCCTGTAAATATATGAAGATTGAGTTGCATACTGGCCATTTCGATGAGGTATGAGAAAAATTCAGCACTTTAGTAAAAATAGTAAGGCATTTTACATTTCAAATCATGACAAGAATCGCCCGCTTTTTACAATACAGTGACCAGCCTCCTCTAAGAGAAATAGTTTAGCGATGGATCTCAAACTGAATTCGAAACTTGACTTATATCTCAAACAATCTCTCTCTCTCTCTCTCTCTCTCTCTCTCTCTCTCTCTCATCTCTCTCTCTCTCTCTCTATATATATATATATATATATATATATATATATATATATATATATATATATAGCGTTCCAAGGTATGGCGGTTACTAGTAACTCGAAAAATAGAAGACTTGTAGAAGGAAGTACATCTCAGGTGGCCCTTAAAATACATTTATTGCAACGTTTCAAAACACAAAGGTTTCATTTTCAAGCTGTAAAGACATAAAACAATAAAATTAACATTAAAAGCGCTAAATTACAAATAAAAGACATAATACATTATAAAAAAACAAGATAAAAAAATAAATAAAAACTAGTTAGCAGAACCAACCATCAAGAGAGAAAGGAAGGACAGAAGTCAGAAGGAGCAAACCAGAAATGACCGGCAAAAGCTCACGTTAGGTAAAGAGTTGTCGAGGAAGACTGCGAGTTCAATTGAGGAACAAGCTGTTTAATAAACGAGGACTCCAGAATTGTCAATAGTTTGCCATTCGGTGCCCGTCCCAATATTTCAAAATCTTTGTATTGTATATTCAGCTTGCATTTATTAGCGTGTTGTCTAATATTAGAAAATTCAGGATTAGCAAGTTTGTTATCAGTTCTATAGCTAACGCCCTTATGGCAATCAATTTTGACCCTCAGTAACCTCTGTGTGGATCCCACGTAGGTCCCCAGATTACATCTAGGGCAATTAAACTTGTACACAACACATGAGGTCATCAAAGGGTCAAGTTTATCCTTGAATTTAAACAAACTACCTAAACTGAGTGGGTTTGTTGGGATGATATTAAATCTAATAGCTGGTATATAATCAAATATGAGTTTTCTTAGTGCATCGTAGAAATTTTTGTCATGGATTAAAGGTACATTTGCATAAAATGGAAGCTTAGGCAATGTAGGTAAGGAGACTTTTGGGATAAAAACGTTATTAAGAAGTTTTTATCCCAAAAGTCTCCTTACCTACATTGCCTAAGCTTCCATTTTATGCAAATATACCTTTAATCCATGACAAAAATTTCTACGATGCACTAGAAAACTCATATTTGATTATATAACAGCTATTAGATTTAATATCATCCCAACAAACCCACTCAGTTTAGGCAGTTTGTTTAAATTCAAGGATAAACTTGACCCTTTGATGACCTCATGTGTTGTGTACAAGTTTAATTGCCCTAGATGTAATCTGGGGACCTACGTGGAATCCACACAGAGGTTACTGAGGGTCAGAATTGATTGCCATAAGGGCGTTAGCTATAGAACTGGTAACAAACTTGCTAATCCTGAATTTTCTAATATCAGACAACACGCCAATAAATGCAAGCAGAATATACAATACAAAGATTTTGAAATATTGGGACGGGCACCGAATGGCAAACTATTGACAATTCTGGAGTCCTCGTTTATTAAACAGCTTGTTCCTCAATTGAACTCGCAGTCTTCCTCGACAACTCTTTACCTAACGTGAGCTTTTGCCGGTCATTTCTGGTTTGTTCCTTCTGACTTCTGTCCTTCCTTTCTCTCTTGATGGTTGGTTCTGCTAACTAGTTTTTATTTTTATCTTTTTATCTAGTTTTTTATAATGTATTATGTCTTTTATTTGTAATTTAGCGCTTTTAATGTTAATTTTATTGTTTTATGTCTTACAGCTTGAAAATGAAACCTTTGTGTTTTGAAACGTTGCAATAAATGTATTTTAAGGACCACCTGAGATGTACTTCCTCCTACAAGTCTTCTATATATATATATATATATATATATATATATATATATATATAATATATATATATATATATATTGTGTGTGTGTGTATGATATATATTAGACTTGCCTTTTTGTGAGCTTCACATGGTTTATTGGTAGCGTTGCTGGCCCAATTATCATGGGGAACTTGTGCTCGGGAAGGAGTCACTCCCACCCCTCCCCCAACCCCGCCCCCCCACAACCTTATACCAGTTTAATTTAACCCTTTTGAAATGCTCAATACACAATTGAAACCGACAAACATTTTAGGAAGTTGGTGCGAATGGCAACGGGCCAAAAAGGAACCCCAAAACAAAACAAAAATGAGTAAATTGTTACAAGCGCACCCATTTATTATTCACGATTGCTTACACATGGAGCCATATTGAGCATTGAGTGCTAAATGAGTCTGCCTGCCATCTTTGTGTTTTTGTCAGAATGAAGAGGAACTTCGAACACAATCGAGCATCCTCTCAAAAATCACATTAGAGTTATCAGTGACTACTCCTTAGATGATAAGAATATTATAATGACGTATGTGGTAGAGGGGCGAATCGAGAGACTGATATTAGTTTTCTGCAAAAGAAAACTGTCGAGATGGTTTGTCTGCCCGTCCGCACTTCTATCCGTCCTCAGATCAGGGATGGTTCCAAAGGGTGGGTGGGGGATTAACCCCCTCCCCCCCATGTTTCTGACTGAGTTGGACCGTCAAATATGCCCAGCCCTTCACATTTTTTGAATAAATGCCCTCTGGATACAGGTGCCAGGTCTGTGTTTTTTCCGCAAATGTTTGGTAGTCGCCTCCAAATGACGGGCATATATATATATATATATATATATATTATATATATATATATATATATATATATATATGTGTGTGTGTGTGTGTGTGTGTGTGTGTGTGTGTGTGTGAATATATTTAAATCATAGATAGGTAGATAGATATATGTACTATATGTATGTATACATAATGTATCTATATATGCATAGCAGTATATGTAAATGTGATTTTAGATAAACAGCACTGCATAGTAGATGTAATAACATTAGTCATTCATCCTACGTATACATAATTATTTTCAATGTTGTAGTCCATATTCTGCGATCAATAAAAATTACGTTTTGTTTAGTGTGTTTCCTTTTAGTTTTTTACAATACTAAAAAACAAAAAAAAAAAAAACCATTACTTGCAGGTCAAACCATTATAAAGAATCGAGTTGGTCAAACCTCAACATTAACAGACTCGAGTTGGTCAAATTTGCTTTTACACCCGCCCTCCCACCATCACGTAACCTTGGAGCCATCCCTGCCTCAGATCTTAAAAATACTTGTTATATTGATCATCCAACCTCGAATCATCAAACATACCAAATTCAGCTCCCTAGCCTCAGTAGTTTCTATTTTATTTAAGGTTTAAGTACCTTATCTCTTCACTCATACTATGTATGTATATATGTATATATACTATATATATATATATATATATATATATATATATATATATACTATATATATATATATATTATATATATATATATATATATATATATATATATATGTATATATATATTTCTAGAGTAAATGGAAGAGTGAGTTAAATGACTCTTATTGAAAGAAGATTATTGCAGAATTCATTCGTCGACTACCATAAGTGTTGTCAGTGCCAGTATAAAGGTTCAAATTAATCAGTCATTTGTGGAGCAGCAGCCTAGCTTCCGTGTAACTGTTGTGGTCAGGGGCGTAACTCACGGGGGGGACGTGCCCCCCCCCAAAGTTTGAGTTAGTGGGGACAGTATACTCTGTCCCCCACAAAATGATAAATATTATGGTTAAATATCACGCTCCTACGAAGACAGAGCAAGGAAAATTGAATTATTACCCCTTAAAAACAGTGTCCTGAAGTCTTCTTTGAACCTCTCAAGAAAATTTATACAAGTTTGAAAGAACATTTGGTATATTATAAAGTATTTTGAATATTTATTTATTATTCATTTAACCATTAATGAAATCCTAAGTCCCTTGTATCATATTTTTGTGAACAGATAAGGCAGAAAAGTTCTAAGGGATTTAAGGTGCTTTGTTTCATGTGTGAGAATATTGTGCTCGTGATTTTACATATGTATGTATATTTATATTGGAAATCATTAACGCACAGCTATTGACAAAT